>NW_026047143.1:2500-304289 GCF_023864275.1 Schistocerca cancellata | reverse complement strand
CGAAAATCAAGACTCACAGGAGAACGACCATAAGGTGCCCGGCGTATCAATATCCCCTTGGAAACAAGTCGGCTGGAGGACGATGTATTGAATCGCGATGCCATTTGAGTGTTCCATCCTGATTAGGAAGCCCTGAAAGTTACAATTAACTACCAGTTTTGCATCCGGTTCGAAAATCTAGACTCACAGGAGTCGGACTATAAGGTGCCCGAGGCAGCAATATCCCCTTTGATACAAGTCGGCTAAAGGACGATGTATTTAATCGCGATGCAATTTGAGTTTTCCATCGTCATTAGGAGGCCCTGTACGTTACAATTAACTATCAGTTTTGCATCCTATTCGAAAATCTAGACTCACAGGAGACGGACTCTAAAGTGTCCCAAGGCAGAAATATCCCGTTGGAGACAAGTCGGCTGGAGGACCATGTATTGAATCGCAACGCAATTTGAGTGTTCCATCGTCATTAGGATGCCCTGAACGTTACAATTAACCATCAGTTTTGCGTCGGATTCGAAAATCTTGACTTACAAGAGACGGACCGTAAGGTGCCCGAGACAGCAATATCCCCTTGGAGACAAGTCGGCTGGAAGACGATGTATTGAATCGGGATGCAGTCATAGTGCTCCATCGTCATTAGGAGGCCCTGAACGTTACAATTAACTGTCAGTTTTGCGTCGGATACGAAAATCTAGACCCACAGGAAACGGACCATAAGGTGCCCGAGGCAGCAATATCCCCTTGGAGACAAGTCGGCTGGAGGACGATGTATTGATTCGCGATGCTATTTGAGATTTTTATCGTCATTAGGAGGCCCTGAACGTAACAATTAACATCAGTTTTGCGACCGATTCGAAAATCTAGACTCATAGTAGACGGACCGTAAGGTGCCCGAGGCAGCAATATCCCCTTGGAGTCAAGTCGGCTGGAGGACGATGTATTGAATCGCGACGCAATTTGAGTGTTCCATCGTCATTAGGAGGCCCTGAACGTTGCAATTAACCATCAGTTTTGCGTCGGATTCGAAAATCTAGACTCACAAGAGACGGACCATAAGGTGCCCGAGGCAGCAATATCCCCTTGGAGAAAAGTCGGCTGGAGGACGATGTATTGAATCGCGATGCATTTTGAGTTTTCCATCGTCATCAGAGGCCCTGAACGTTACAATTAACTATCAGTTTTGCGTCGGATTCGAAAATCTAGACTCACGGGAGACGGATCATAAGGTGCAGCAATATCCCCTTGGAGACAAGTCGGCTATAGAACGATGTATTGAATCGCGACGCAATTAGAGTGTTCCATCGTCATTAGGAGGCAGTGAACGTTACAATTAACCATCAGTTTTGCGTCCGATTCGAAAATCTAGACTCAAAGGAGAACGACCATAAGGTGCCACAGGCAGCAATAGACCCTTGGAGGCAAGTCGGCTGGAGGACGATGTATTGAATCGCGATGCCATTTGAGATTTCCATCGTCATTAGGAGGCCCTGAATGTTGCAATAGAGTATCAGTTTTGCGTCGGATTCGGAAATCTAAACTCACAGGAGACGGACCATAAGGTGCCCGAGGCAGCAATATCCCCTTGGAGACAAGTTGGCTGGAGGACGATGTATTGAATCGCGATGCAATTTGAGTTTTCCATCGCCATTAGGAGGCCCTGAACGTTACAATTAGCTATCAGTTTTGCGTCCGACTCGAAAATCTAGACTCACAGGAGACGGACTATATGGTTTACGAGGCAGTTATATTCCCTTGGAGACAAGTCGGCTGGAGGATGATGTATTGAATCTGGACGGAATGTGAGTGTTCCATCGTCATTAGGAGACCCTGAACGTTACAATTAACCATCAATTTTGCGTCGGACTCGAAAATTTAGGCTCACAGGAGACGGACCATAAGCTGCCCCAGGCAGGAATATCCCCTTGGAGACAAGTCGGCTGGAGGACGTATTATTGAATCGCGATGCAATTTGAGATTTCCATCGTCATTAGGAGGCCCTGAATGTTGCAATTAACATCAGTTTTGCGTCCGATTCCAAAAATATAGACTCACAGGAGACGGAGCATAAGGTGCCCGAGGCAGCAATATCCCCTTGGAGACAAGTCGGCTGGAGGACGATGTATTGATACGCGATGCAATTTGAGATTAAAATGGTCATTAGGAGGCCCTGAACGTAACAATTAACATCAGTTTTGTGACCGATTCGAAAATCTAGACTCACAGTGACGGGACATAAGGTGCCCGAGGCAGCAATATCCCCTTGGAGTCAAGTCGGCTGGAGGACGATGTATTGAATCGCGATGAAATTTGAGTGTTCCATCGTCATTAGTAGGCCCTGAACGTTACAATTAACCATCAGTTTTGCGTCGGATTCGAAAATCTAGACTCACAAGAGACGGAACATAAGGGGCCCGAAGCAGCAATATCCCCTTGGAGACAAGTCGGCTGGAGGACGATGTATTGAATCGCGATGCATTTTCAGTTTTACATCGTCATTAGAGGCCCTGAACGTTACAATTAACTATCAGTTTTGCGACGGATTCGAAAATCTAGACTCACGGGAGACGGATCATAAGGGGCCCGAAGCAGCAATATCCCCTTGGAGACAAGTCGGCTGGAGGACGATGTATTGAATCGCGATGCAATTTGAGATTTCCATAGTCATTAGGAGGCCCTGAATGTTACAATTAACATCTGTTTTGCGTCCGATTCGAAAATATAGACTCACAGGAGACGGAGCATAAGGTGCCCGAGGCAGCAATATCCACTTGGTGACAAGTCGGCTGGAGGACGATGTACTGATTCGCGATGCAATTTGAGTTTTCCATCGCCATTAGGAGGCCCTGAACTTTACAATTAACTATCAGTTTTGCGTCCGATTCGAAAATCTAGACTCACGGGAGACGGATCATAAGGTGCCCGAGGCAGCAATATCAGCTTGGAGACAAGTCGGCTGGAGGACGATGTATTGAATCGCGATGCAATTTGAGATTTCCATCGTCATTAGGAGGTCCTGAATGTTACAATTAACATCTGTTTTGCGTCCGATTCGAAAATATAGACTCACAGGAGACGGATCATAAGGTGCCCGAGGCAGCAATATCCCCTTGGAGTGAAGTCGGCTGGAGGACGATGTATTCAATCGCGATGGAATTTGAGAATTCCACCGTCATTAGGAGGCCCTGAATGTTACAATTAACATCAGTTTTGCGTCAGATTCGAAAAAATAGACTCACAGGAGACGGACCATAAGGTGCCCGAGGCAGCAATATCCCCTTGGAGACAAGTCGGCTGGATGACGATGTATTGATTCGCGATGAAATTTGAGATTTTCATCGTCATTAGGAGTCCCTGAACGTCACAATTAACTATCAGTTTTGCGTCGGATTCGAAAATCTAGACTCGCAGGAGACGGATCATAAGGTGCCCGAGGCAGCAATATCCCCTTGGAGACAAGTCGGCTGGAGGACGATGTATTGAATCGCGATGCAATTTGAGATTTCCATCGTCATTAGGAGGCCCTGAATGTTGCAATTAACATCAGTTTTGCGTCCGATTCCAAAAATATAGACTCACAGGAGACGGAGCATAAGGTGCCCGAGGCAGCAATATCCCCTTGGAGACAAGTCGGCTGGAGGACGATGTATTGATACGCGATGCAATTTGAGATTAAAATGGTCATTAGGAGGCCCTGAACGTAACAATTAACATCAGTTTTGTGACCGATTCGAAAATCTAGACTCACAGTGACGGGACATAAGGTGCCCGAGGCAGCAATATCCCCTTGGAGTCAAGTCGGCTGGAGGACGATGTATTGAATCGCGATGAAATTTGAGTGTTCCATCGTCATTAGTAGGCCCTGAACGTTACAATTAACCATCAGTTTTGCGTCGGATTCGAAAATCTAGACTCACAAGAGACGGAACATAAGGGGCCCGAAGCAGCAATATCCCCTTGGAGACAAGTCGGCTGGAGGACGATGTATTGAATCGCGATGCATTTTCAGTTTTACATCGTCATTAGAGGCCCTGAACGTTACAATTAACTATCAGTTTTGCGACGGATTCGAAAATCTAGACTCACGGGAGACGGATCATAAGGGGCCCGAAGCAGCAATATCCCCTTGGAGACAAGTCGGCTGGAGGACGATGTATTGAATCGCGATGCAATTTGAGATTTCCATAGTCATTAGGAGGCCCTGAATGTTACAATTAACATCTGTTTTGCGTCCGATTCGAAAATATAGACTCACAGGAGACGGAGCATAAGGTGCCCGAGGCAGCAATATCCACTTGGTGACAAGTCGGCTGGAGGACGATGTACTGATTCGCGATGCAATTTGAGTTTTCCATCGCCATTAGGAGGCCCTGAACTTTACAATTAACTATCAGTTTTGCGTCCGATTCGAAAATCTAGACTCACGGGAGACGGATCATAAGGTGCCCGAGGCAGCAATATCAGCTTGGAGACAAGTCGGCTGGAGGACGATGTATTGAATCGCGATGCAATTTGAGATTTCCATCGTCATTAGGAGGTCCTGAATGTTACAATTAACATCTGTTTTGCGTCCGATTCGAAAATATAGACTCACAGGAGACGGATCATAAGGTGCCCGAGGCAGCAATATCCCCTTGGAGTGAAGTCGGCTGGAGGACGATGTATTCAATCGCGATGGAATTTGAGAATTCCACCGTCATTAGGAGGCCCTGAATGTTACAATTAACATCAGTTTTGCGTCAGATTCGAAAAAATAGACTCACAGGAGACGGACCATAAGGTGCCCGAGGCAGCAATATCCCCTTGGAGACAAGTCGGCTGGATGACGATGTATTGATTCGCGATGAAATTTGAGATTTTCATCGTCATTAGGAGTCCCTGAACGTCACAATTAACTATCAGTTTTGCGTCGGATTCGAAAATCTAGACTCGCAGGAGACGGATCATAAGGTGCCCGAGGCAGCAATATCCCCTTGGAGACAAGTCGGCTGGAGGACGATGTATTGAATCGCGATGCAATTTGAGATTTCCATCGTCATTAGGATGCCCTGAATGTTACAATTAACATCAGTTTTGCGTCAGATTCGAAAAACTAGACTCACAGGAGACGGACCATAAGGTGCCCGAGGCAGCAATATCCCCTTCGAGACAAGTCGGCTGGAGGACGATGTATTGATTCGCAATGCAATTTGAGATTTTCATCGCCATTAGAAGGCCCTGAACGTTACAATTAACCATCACTTTTGCGTCGGATTCGAAAATCTAGACTCGCAGGAGACGGACCATAAGGTGCCCAAGGGAGCAATATCCCCTTGTAGACAAGTCGGCTGGAGGTCGATGTATTGAATCGCGAGGCAATTTGAGTTTTCCATCGCCATTAGGAGGCCCTGAACGTTACAATTAACTATCAGTTTTGCGTCCGATTCGAAAATCTAGACTCACAGGAGACGGACCATAAGGTGTACGAGGCAGAAATATTCCCTTGGAGACAAGTCCCCTGGAGGACGATGTATTGAGTCTAGACGGTATGTGAGTGTTCCATCGTCATTTGGAGACCCTGAACGTTACAATTAACCATCAGTTTTGCGTCGGATTCGAAAATCTAGACTCACAGGAGACGGACCATAGGTGCCCCAGGCAGCAATATCCCCTTGGAGACAAGTCAACTGGAGGACGATATATTAAATCTCGTCGCAATTTGAGTGCTCCCTCGTCATTAGGAGGCCCTGAACGTTACAATTACCTATCAGTTTTGCGTCCGATTTGAAAATCTAGACTCACAAGAGACGGACCATAAGGTGCCCGAGGCAGCAATATCCCCTTGGAGACAAGTCGGCTGGAGGACGATGTATTGAATCGCGATGCCATTTGAGTGTTCCGTCGTGATTAGGAAGCCCTGAAAGTTACAATTAACTATCAGTTTTGCATCCGATTCAAAAATCTAGACTCACAGGAGACGGACCATAAAGTGCCCGAGACAGCAGAATCCCCTTGGAGACAAGTCGGCTGGAGGACGATGTATTGTATCGCGACGCAATTTGAGTGTTCCATCGTCATTAGGAGGCCCTGAACGTTACAATTAACCATCCGTTTTGCGTCGGAATCGAAAATCTAGACTCACAAGAGACGGACCATAAGGTGACCGAGGCCGCAATATCCCCTTGGAGGCAAGTCGGCTGGAGAACGATGTATTGAATCGCGATGCAGTTTGAGTGCTCCATCGTCATTAGGAGGCCCTGAACGTTACAATTAACTATCAGTTTTGCGTCCGATTCGAAAATCTAGACTCACAGGAATCGCACCATTAGGTGCCCGAGGCAGCAATATCCCCTTGGAGACAAGTCGGCTGGAGGACGTATTATTGAATCGCGACGCAATTTGAGTGTTCCATCGTCATTAGGAGGCCCTGAACGTTACAATTAACCATCAGATTTGCGTCGGATTCGAAAATCTAGACTCACAGTAGACGGAACATAAGGTGCCCGAGGCAGCAATATTCCCTTAATGACAAGTCGGCTGGAGGACGATGTATTGAATCGCGATGCATTTTGAGTTTTCCATCGTCATTAGAGGACCTGATCGTTACAATTAACTATCAGTTTTGCGTCCGATTCGGAAATCTAGACTCACAGGAGACGGACCATAAGGTGTACGAGGCAGTTATATTCCCTTGGAGACAAATCGGCTGGAGGACGATGTATTGAATCTGGACGGAATGTGAGTGTTCCATCGTCATTAGGAGACCCTGAACGTTACAATTAACCATCAGTTTTGCGTCGGATTCGAAAATCTAGACTCACAGGAGACGGACCATAAGGTGCCCCAGGCATGAATATCCCCTTGGTGACAAGTCGGCTGGAGGACGATGTATTGAATCTCGTCGCAATTTGAGTGTTCCCTCGTCATTAAAAGGCCCTGAACGTTACAATTAACTATCAGTTTTGCGTCCGATTCGAAAATCTAGACTCACAAGAGACGGACCATAAGGTGCCCGAGGCAGCAATAACCACTTGGATACAAGTCGCCTGGAGGACGATGTATTGAATCGCGATGCATTTGAGTGTTCCATCGTGATTAGGAAGCCCTTAAAGTTACAATTAACTATCAGTTTTGCATCCGATTCGAAAATCTAGACTCACATTAGACGGACCATATAGTGCCCGAGACAGCAATATCCCATTGGAGACAAGTCGGCTGGAGGACGATGTATTGAATCGCGACGCAATTTGAGTGTTCCATCGTCATTAGGAGGCCCTGAACGTTACAATTAACCATCAGTTTTGCGTCGGATTCGAAAATCTTGACTCACAAGAGACGGACCATAGGGTGCCCGAGGCAGCAATATCCCATTGGAGACAAGTCGGCTGGAGGACGATGTATTGAATCGCGACGCAATTTGAGTGTTCCATCGTCATTAGGAGGCCCTGAACGTTACAATTAACCATCAGTTTTGCGTCGGATTCGAAAATCTTGACTCACAAGAGACGGATCATAAGGTGCCCGAGGCAGCAATATCCCCTTGGAGACAAGTCGGCTGGAGGACGATGTATTGATACGCGATGCAATTTGAGATTAAAATGGTCATTAGGAGGCCCTGAACGTAACAATTAACATCAGTTTTGTGACCGATTCGAAAATCTAGGTCTCACAGTGACGGGACATTAGGTGCCCGAGGCAGCAATATCCCCTTGGAGTCAAGTCGGCTGGAGGACGATGTATTGAATCGCGATGAAATTTGAGTGTTCCATCGTCATTAGTAGGCCCTGAACGTTACAATTAACCATCAGTTTTGCGTCGGATTCGAAAATCTAGACTCACAAGAGACGGAACATAAGGGGCCCGAAGCAGCAATATCCCCTTGGAGACAAGTCGGCTGGAGGACGATGTACTGAATCGCGATGCAATTTGAGATTTCCATAGTCATTAGGAGGCCCTGAATGTTACAATTAACATCTGTTTTGCGTCCGATTCGAAAATATAGACTCACAGGAGACGGAGCATAAGGTGCCCGAGGCAGCAATATCCACTTGGTGACAAGTCGGCTGGAGGACGATGTACTGATTCGCGATGCAATTTGAGTTTTCCATCGCCATTAGGAGGCCCTGAACTTTACAATTAACTATCAGTTTTGCGTCCGATTCGAAAATCTAGACTCACGGGAGACGGATCATAAGGTGCCCGAGGCAGCAATATCAGCTTGGAGACAAGTCGGCTGGAGGACGATGTATTGAATCGCGATGCAATTTGAGATTACCATCGTCATTAGGAGG
Organism: Schistocerca cancellata; assembly: GCF_023864275.1. NCBI lineage: Eukaryota > Metazoa > Arthropoda > Insecta > Orthoptera > Acrididae > Schistocerca > Schistocerca cancellata. The sequence continues at coordinate 296,025 of NW_026047143.1, read as the reverse complement.
TCCTGAATGTTACAATTAACATCTGTTTTGCGTCCGATTCGAAAATATAGACTCACAGGAGACGGATCATAAGGTGCCCGAGGCAGCAATATCCCCTTGGAGTGAAGTCGGCTGGAGGACGATGTATTCAATCGCGATGGAATTTGAGAATTCCACCGTCATTAGGAGGCCCTGAATGTTACAATTAACATCAGTTTTGCGTCAGATTCGAAAAAATAGACTCACAGGAGACGGACCATAAGGTGCCCGAGGCAGCAATATCCCCTTGGAGACAAGTCGGCTGGATGACGATGTATTGATTCGCGATGAAATTTGAGATTTTCATCGTCATTAGGAGTCCCTGAACGTCACAATTAACTATCAGTTTTGCGTCGGATTCGAAAATCTAGACTCGCAGGAGACGGATCATAAGGTGCCCGAGGCAGCAATATTCCCTTGGAGACAAGTCGGCTGGAGGACGATGTATTGAATCGCGATGCAATTTGAGATTTCCATCGTCATTAGGAGGCCCTGAATGTTACAATTAACATCAGTTTTGCGTCAGATTCGAAAAACTAGACTCACAGGAGACGGACCATAAGGTGCCCGAGGCAGCAATATCCCCTTCGAGACAAGTCGGCTGGAGGACGATGTATTGATTCGCAATGCAATTTGAGATTTTCATCGCCATTAGAAGGCCCTGAACGTTACAATTAACCATCACTTTTGCGTCGGATTCGAAAATCTAGACTCGCAGGAGACGGACCATAAGGTGCCCAAGGGAGCAATGTCCCCTTGTAGACAAGTCGGCTGGAGGTCGATGTATTGAATCGCGAGGCAATTTGAGTTTTCCATCGCCATTAGGAGGCCCTGAACGTTACAATTAACTATCAGTTTTGCGTCCGATTCGAAAATCTAGACTCACAGGAGACGGACCATAAGGTGTACGAGGCAGAAATATTCCCTTGGAGACAAGTCCCCTGGAGGACGATGTATTGAGTCTAGACGGTATGTGAGTGTTCCATCGTCATTTGGAGACCCTGAACGTTACAATTAACCATCAGTTTTGCGTCGGATTCGAAAATCTAGACTCACAGGAGACGGACCATAGGTGTCCAGGCAGCAATATCCCCTTGGAGACAAGTCAACTGGAGGACGATATATTAAATCTCGTCGCAATTTGAGTGCTCCCTCGTCATTAGGAGGCCCTGAACGTTACAATTACCTATCAGTTTTGCGTCCGATTTGAAAATCTAGACTCACAAGAGACGGACCATAAGGTGCCCGAGGCAGCAATATCCCCTTGGAGACAAGTCGGCTGGAGGACGATGTATTGAATCGCGATGCCATTTGAGTGTTCCGTCGTGATTAGGAAGCCCTGAAAGTTACAATTAACTATCAGTTTTGCATCCGATTCAAAAATCTAGACTCACAGGAGACGGACCATAAAGTGCCCGAGACAGCAGAATCCCCTTGGAGACAAGTCGGCTGGAGGACGATGTATTGTATCGCGACGCAATTTGAGTGTTCCATCGTCATTAGGAGGCCCTGAACGTTACAATTAACCATCCGTTTTGCGTCGGAATCGAAAATCTAGACTCACAAGAGACGGACCATAAGGTGCCCGAGGCCGCAATATCCCCTTGGAGGCAAGTCGGCTGGAGAACGATGTATTGAATCGCGATGCAGTTTGAGTGCTCCATCGTCATTAGGAGGCCCTGAACGTTACAATTAACTATCAGTTTTGCGTCCGATTCGAAAATCTAGACTCACAGGAATCGCACCATTAGGTGCCCGAGGCAGCAATATCCCCTTGGAGACAAGTCGGCTGGAGGACGTATTATTGAATCGCGACGCAATTTGAGTGTTCCATCGTCATTAGGAGGCCCTGAACGTTACAATTAACCATCAGATTTGCGTCGGATTCGAAAATCTAGACTCACAGGAGACGGACCATAAGGTGCCCCAGGCATGAATATCCCCTTGGTGACAAGTCGGCTGGAGGACGATGTATTGAATCTCGTCGCAATTTGAGTGTTCCCTCGTCATTAAAAGGCCCTGAACGTTACAATTAACTATCAGTTTTGCGTCCGATTCGAAAATCTAGACTCACAAGAGACGGACCATAAGGTGCCCGAGGCAGCAATAACCACTTGGATACAAGTCGACTGGAGGACGATGTATTGAATCGCGATGCATTTGAGTGTTCCATCGTGATTAGGAAGCCCTTAAAGTTACAATTAACTATCAGTTTTGCATCCGATTCGAAAATCTAGACTCACATTAGACGGACCATATAGTGCCCGAGACAGCAATATCCCATTGGAGACAAGTCGGCTGGAGGACGATGTATTGAATCGCGACGCAATTTGAGTGTTCCATCGTCATTAGGAGGCCCTGAACGTTACAATTAACCATCAGTTTTGCGTCGGATTCGAAAATCTTGACTCACAAGAGACGGACCATAGGGTGCCCGAGGCAGCAATATCCCATTGGAGACAAGTCGGCTGGAGGACGATGTATTGAATCGCGACGCAATTTGAGTGTTCCATCGTCATTAGGAGGCCCTGAACGTTACAATTAACCACCAGTTTTGCGTCGGATTCGAAAATCTTGACTCACAAGAGACGGATCATAAGGTGCTCGAGGCAGCAATATCCCCTTGGAGACAAGTCGGCTGGAGGACGATGTATTGATTCGCGATGCAATTTGAGATATTCATCGCCATTAGGAGTCCCTGAACGTCACAATTAACTATCAGTTTTGCGTCCGATTCGAAAATCTAGACTCACAGGAGACAGACCATAAGGTGTACGAGGCAAAAATATTCCCCTGGAGACAAGTCGGCTGGAGGACGATGTATTGAATCTGGACGGAATGTGAGTGTTCCATCGTCATTAGGAGACCCTGAACGTTACAGTTAACCATCAGTTTTGCGTCGGATTCGAAAATTTAGACTCACTGGAGACGGACCAAAAGGTGCCCCAGGCAGGAATATCCCCTTGGAGACAAGTCGGCTGGAGGACGATGTATTGAATCTCGTCGCAATTTGAGTGTTCCCTCGTCATTAGAAGGCCCTGAACGTTACAATTAACTATCAGTTTTGCGACCGATTCGAAAATCTAGACTCACAAGAGACGGACCATAAGGTGCCCGAGGCAGCAATATCCCCTTGGAGACAAGTCGGCTGGAAGACGATGTATTGAATCGCGATGCAGTTTGAGTGCTCCATCGTCATTAGGAGGCCCTGAACGTTACAATTAACTGTCAGTTTTGCGTCGGATACGAAAATCTAGACTCACAGGAGACGGACCATAAGGTGCCCGAGACAGCAATATCCCCTTGGAGACCAGTCGGCTGGAGGACGATGTATTGAATCGCGATGCAATTTGAGTTTTCCATCGTCATTAGAGGCCCTGAACGTTACAATTAACTATCAGTTTTGCGTCGGATTCGAAAATCTTGACTCACAGGAGAAGGATCATAAGGTGCCCGAGGCAGCAATATCCCCTTGGAGACAAGTCGGCTGGAGGACGATGTATTGAATCGCGATGCAATTTGAGATTTCCATCGTCATTAGGAGGCCCTGAATGTTACAATTAACATCAGTTTTGCGTCAGATTCGAAAAACTAGACTCACAGGAGACGGACCATAAGGTGCCCGAGGCAGCAATATCCCCTTCGAGACAAGTCGGCTGGAGGACGATGTATTGATTCGCAATGCAATTTGAGATTTTCATCGCCATTGGAAGGCCCTGAACGTTACAATTAACTATCAGTTTTGCGACCGATTCGAAAATCTAGACTCACAAGAGACGGACCATAAGGTGCCCGAGGCAGCAATATCCCCTTGGAGACAAGTCGGCTGGAAGACGATGTATTGATTCGCGATGCAGTTTGAGTGCGCCATCGTCATTAGGAGGCCCTGAACGTTACAATTAACTGTCAGTTTTGCGTCGGATACGAAAATCTAGACTCACAGGAGACGGACCATAAGGTGTACGAGGCAGAAATATTCCCTTGGAGACAAGTCCCCTGGAGGACGATGTATTGAGTCTAGACGGTATGTGAGTGTTCCATCGTCATTAGGGGACCCTGAACGTTACAATTAACCATCAGTTTTGCGTCGGATTCGAAAATCTAGACTCACAGGAAACGGACCATAGGTGCCCCAGGCAGCAAAATCCCCTTGGAGACAAGTCAACTGGGGGACGATATATTAAATCTCGTCGCAATTTGAGTGCTCCCTCGTCATTAGGAGGCCTTGATCGTTACAATTACCTATCAGTTTTGCGTCCGGTTTAAAAATCTAGACTCACAAGAGACGGACCATAAGGTGCCCGAGGCAGCAATATCCCCTTGGAGACAAGTCGGCTGGAGGACGATGTATTGAATCGCGATGCCATTTGAGTGTTCCATCGTGATTAGGAAGCCCTGAAAGTTACAATTAACTATCAGTTTTGCATCCGATTCAAAAATCTAGAGTCACAGGAGACGGACCATAAAGTGCCCGAGACAGCAGAATCCCCTTGGAGACAAGTCGGCTGAAGGACGATGTATTGAATCGCGACGCAATTTCAGTGTTCCATCGTCATTAGGAGGCCCTGAACGTTACAATTAACCATCCGTTTTGCGTCGGAATCGGAAATCTAGACTCACAAGAGACGGACCATAAGGTGCCCGAGGCGGCAATATCCCCTTGGAGGCAAGTCGGCTGGAGAACGATGTATTGAATCGCGATGCAGTTTGAGTGCTCCATCGTCATTAGGAGGCCCTGAACGTTACAATTAACTATCAGTTTTGCGTCCGATTCGAAAATCTAGACTCACAGGAAACGCACCATTAGGTGCCCGAGGCAGCAATATCCCCTTGGTGACAATTCGGCTGGAGGACGATGTATTGAATCGCGATGCATTTTGAGTTTTCCATCGTCATTAGAGGACCTGATCGTTACAATTAACTATCAGTTTTGCGTCGGATTCGAAAATCTAGACTAACAGGAGACGGATAATAAGGTGCCCGAGGCAGCAATATCACCTTGGAGACAAGTCGGCTGGAGGACGATGCATTGAATCGCGATGCAATTTGAGATTTCCATCGTCATTAGGAGGCCCTGAATGTTACAATTAACTATCAGTTTTGCGTCCGTTTCGAAAATATAGACTCACAGGACACGGAGCATAAGGTGCCCGAGGCAGCAATATCCACTTGGAGACAAGTCGGCTGGAGGACGATGTATTGATTCGCGATGCAATTTGAGTTTTCCATCGCCATTAGAAGGCCCTGAACTTTACAATTAACTATCAGTTTTGCGTCCGATTCGGAAATCTAGACTCACAGGAGACGCACCATAAGGTGCCCCAGGCATGAATATCCCCTTGGTGACAAGTCGGTTGGAGGACGATGTATTGAATCTCGTCGCAATTTGAGTGTTCCCTCGTCATTAAGAGGCCCTGAACGTTACAATTAACTATCAGATTTGCGTCGGGTTCGAAAATCTAGCCTCACAGTAGACGGATCATATGGTGCCCGAGGCAGCAATATCCCCTTGGAGAGAAGTCGGCTGGAGGACGATGTATTGAATCGCGATGCAATTTGAGATTTCTATCGTCATTAGGAGCCCCTAAATGTTACAATTAACGCCAGTTTTGCGTCCGATTCGATAAAATAGACTCACAAGAGACGGAGCATAAGGTGCCCGAGGCAGCAATATCCCCTTGGAGACAAGTCGGCTGGAGGACGATGTATTGAATCGCGATACAATTTGAGATTTCCATCGTCATTAGAAGGCCTGAATGTTACAATTAACATCAGTTTTGCGTCGGATTCTAATATCTAGACTCACAGGAGACGGACCATAAGGTGCCCGAGGCAGCAATATCCCCTTGGAGACAAGTCGGCTGGAGGACGATGTATTGAATCGCGATGCCATTTGTGTGTTCCATCGTGATTAGGAAGGCCTGAAAGTTACAATTAACTATCAGTTTTGCATCCGATTCGAAAATCTAGACTCACAGGAGACGGATCATAAGGTGCTCGAGGCAGCAAAATCCCCGTGGAGACAAGTCGGCTGGAGGACGATGTATTGAATCGTGATGCAATTTGGGATTTCTATCGTCATTAGGAGGCCCTGAATGTTACAATTAACATCTGTTTTGCTTCCGATTCGAAAATATAGACTCAAACGAGTCGGAGCATAAAGTGCCCGAGGCAGCAATATATCCTTGGAGACAAGTCGGCTGGAGGACGATGTATTGAATCGCGATGCAATTTGAGTTTTCCATCGTCATTAGAGGCCCTGAGCGTCACAATTAACTATCAGTTTTGCGTCGGATTCGAAAATCTAGACTCACAGGAGACGGATCATAAGGTGCCCGAGGCAGCAATAAACCCCTTGGAGTGAAGTCGGCTGGAGGACGATGTATTCAATCGCGATGCAATTTGAGATATCCACCGTCATTAGGAGGCCCTGAATGTTACAATTAACATCACTTTTGCGTCAGATTCCAAAAACTAGACTCAAAGGAGACAGACCATAAGGTGTACGAGGCAAAAATATTCCCTTGGAGACAAGTCGGCTGGAGGACGATGTATTGAATCTGGACGGAATGTGAGTGTTCCATCGTCATTAGGAGACCCTGAACGTTACAATTAACCATCAGTTTTGCGTCGGATTCGAATATCTAGACTCAGAGGAGACGGACCATAAGGTGCCCCAGGCAGCAATATCCCCTTGGAGACAAGTCGGCTGGAGGACGATATAATGAATCTCTTCGCAATTTCAGTGTTCCCTCTTCATTAGGAGGCCCTGAACGTTACAATTACCTAACAGATTTGCGTCCTATTTGAAAATCTAGACTTACAAGATACGGACCATAAGGTGCCCGAGGCAGCAATATTCCCTTGGAGACAAGTCGGCTGGAGGAAGATGTATTGAATCGCGATGCCATTTGAGTGTTCCATCATGATTAGGAAGCCCTGAAAGTTACAATTAACTACCAGTTTTGCATCCGATTCGAAAATCTAGACTCACAGAAGACGGACCATAAGGTGCCCGAGGCAGCAATATCCCCTTAGATACAAGTCGGCTGGAGGACGATGTATTTAATCGCGATGCAATTTGAGTTTTCCATCGTCATTAGGAGGCCCTGAACGTTACAATTAACTATCAGTTTTGCGTCGGATCGAAAATCTAGGCTCACGGGAGACGGACCATAAGGTGCCCGACGCACCAATATCCCCTTGGAGACAAGTCGGCTGGAGGACGATGTATTGAATCGCGATGCAATATGAGATTTCCATCGTAATTAGGAGGCCCTGAATGTTACAATTAACATCAGTTTTGCGTCCGATTCGAAAGTCTAGACTCACAGGAGACGGACCATAAGGTGTACGAGGCAGTTACATTCATTTGGAGACAAGTCGGCTGGAGGACGATGTATTGAATCTGGACGGAATGTGAGTGTTCCATCGTCATTAGGAGACCCTGAACGTTACAGTTAACCATCAGTTTTGCGTCGGATTCGAAAATTTAGACTCACTGGAGACGGACCAAAAGGTGCCCCAGGCAGGAATATCCCCTTGGAGACAAGTCGGCTGGAGGACGATGTATTGAACCTCGTCGCAATTTGAGTGTTCCCTCGTCATTAGAAGGCCCTGAACGTTACAATTAACTATCAGTTTTGCGACCGATTCGAAAATCTAGACTCACAAGAGACGGACCATAAGGTGCCCGAGGCAGCAATATCCCCTTGGAGACAAGTCGGCTGGAAGACGATGTATTGAATCGCGATGCAGTTTGAGTGCTCCATCGTCATTAGGAGGCCCTGAACGTTACAATTAACTGTCAGTTTTGCGACGGATACGAAAATCTAGACTCACAGGAAACGCACCATAAGGTGCCCTAGGCAGCAATATCCCCTTGGACACAAGTCGGCTGGAGGACGATGTATTGATTCGCGATGAAATTTGAGATTTTCATCGTCATTAGGAGGCCCTGAACGTAACAATTAACATCAGGTTTGCGACCGATTCGAAAATCTAGACTCACAGTAGACGCACCATAAGGTGCCCGAGGCAGCAATATCCCCTTAGAGACAAGTCGGCTGGAGGACGATGTATTGAATCGCGATGCCATTTGTGTGTTCCATCGTGATTAGGAAGCCCTGAAAGTTACAATTAAGTATCAGTTTTGCATCCGATTCGAAAATCTAGACTCACAGGAGACGGACCATAAGGTGCCCGAGGCAGCAATATCCCCTTGGAGACAAGTCGGCTGGTGGACGATATATTGATTCTCGTCGCGATTTGAGTGTTCCCTCGTCATTAGGAGGCCCTGAACGTTACAATTAACTATCAGTTATGCCTCCGATTCGAAAATCTAGACTCACAGGATACGGACCATAAGGTGTACGAGGCAGAAATATTCCCTTGGAGACAAGTCGGCTGGAGGACGATGTATTGAATCTGGACGGAATGTGAGTGTTCCATCGTCATTAGGAGACCCTGAACGTTACAATTAACCATTAGTTTTGCGTCGGATTCGAAAATCTAAACTCACAGGAGACGGACCATAAGGTGCCCCAGGCAGCAACATCCCCTTGGAGACAAGTCGGCTGGTGGACGATATATTGATTCTCGTCGCGATTTGAGTGTTCCCTCGTCATTAGGAGGCCCTGAACGTTACAATTAACTATCAGTTTTGCGTCCGATTCGAAAATCTAGACTCACAGGAGACGGACCATAAGGTGTACGAGGCAGAAGTATTCCCTTGGAGACAAGTCGGCTGGAGGACGATGTATTGAATCGCGATGAAATTTGAGTTTTCCATCGCCATTAGGCGACTCTGAACGTTACAAATAACTATCAGTTTTGCGTCCGATTCGAAAATCTAGACTCACAGGAGACGGACCATAAGGTGTACGAGGCAGAAATATTCCCTTGGAGACAAGTCGGCTGGAGGACGATGTATTGAATCTGGACGGAATGTGAGTGTTCCCTCGTCATTAGGAGGCCCTGAACGTTACAATTAACTATCAGTTTTGCGTCCGATTCGAAAATCTAGACTCACAAGAGACGGCCCATAAGGTGCCCGAGGCAGCAATATCCACTTGGAGACAAGTCGCCTGGAGGACGATGTATTGAATCGCGATGCCATTTGAGTGTTCCATCGTGATTAGGAAGCCCTGAAAGTTACAATTAACTATCATTTTTGCATCCGATTCGAAAATCTAGACTCACAGGAGACGCAACATAAAGTGCCCGAGACAGCAATATCCCGTTGCAGACAAGTCGGCTGGAGGACCATGTATTCAATCGCGACGCAATTTGAGAGTTCCATCGTCATTAGGAGGCCCTGAACGTTACAATTAACTATCAGTTTTGCGTCCGATTCGAAAATCTAGACTCACAGGAGACGGACCATAATGTGTACGAGGCAGAAGTATTCCCTTGGAGACAAATCGGCTGAAGGACGATATATTGATTCTCGTCGCGATTTGAGTGTTCCCTCGTCATTAGGAGGCCCTGAACTTTACAATTACCTATCAGTTTTGCGTCCGATTCAAAAATCTAGACTCACAAGAGACGGCCCATAAGGTGTCCGAGGCAGCAATATCCCCTTGGAGACAAGTCGGCTGGAGGACGATGTATTGATTCGCGATGCAATTTGAGATTTTCATCGCCATTAGGAGGTCCTGAACGTTACAATTAACTATCAGTTTTGTGTCGGATTCGAAAATCTAGACTCACAGGAAACTGACCATAAGGTGCCCGAGGCAGCAATATCCCCTTGGAGACAAGTCGGCTGGAGGACGTATTATTGAATCTCGACGCAATTTGAGTGTTCCATCGTCGTTAGGAAGCCCTGAACGTTACAATTAACCATCAGATTTGCGTCGGAATCGAAAATCTAGACTCACAGTAGACGGACCATAAATTGCCCGAGGCAGCAATATTCCCTTGGAGACAAGTCAGCTGTAGGACGATGTATTGATTCGCGATGCAATTTGTGTTTTCCATCGCCATTAGGAGGACCTGAACGTTACAATTAACTATCAGTTTTGCGTCGGATTCGAAAATCTAGACTCACAAGAGACGGACATAAGGTGCCCGAGGCAGCAATATCCCATTGGAGACAAATCGGCTGGAGGACGATGTATTGAATCGCGATGTAATTTGAGATTTCCATCGTCATTAGGAGGCCCTGAATCTTACAATTAACATCAGTTTTGCGTCAGATTCGAAAAACTAGACTCACAGGAAACGGACCATAAGGTTCCCGAGGCAGCAATATCCCCTTGGAGACAAGTCGGCTGGAGGACGATGTATTGATTCGCGATGCAATTTGAAATTTTCATCGCCATTAGGAGGTCCTGAATGTTACAATTAACTATCAGTTTTGTGTCGGATTCGAAAACCTAGACTCGCAGGAGACGGACCATAAGGTGCCAAAGGCAGCAATATCCCATTGTAGACAAGTCGGCTGGAGGACGATGTATTGAATCGCGACGCAATTTGAGTGTTCCATCGTCATTAGGAGGCCCTGAACGTTTCAATTAACCATCAGTTTTGCGTCGGATTCGAAAATCTAGACTCACAGGAGACGGACCATAAGGTGCCCGAGGCAGCAATATCCCCTTGGAGACAAGTCGGCTGGAGGACGATGTATTGAATCGCGATGAAATTTGAGTTTTCCATCGCCATTAGGCGGCTCTGAACGTTAGAAATAACTATCAGTTTTGCGTCCGATTCGAAAATCTAGACTCACAGGAGACGGACCATAAGGTGTACGAGGCAGAAATATTCCCTTGGAGACAAGTCGGCTGGAGGACGATGTATTGAATCTGGACGGAATGTGAGTGTTCCCTCGTCATTAGGAGGCCCTGAACGTTACAATTAACTATCAGTTTTGCGTCCGATTCGAAAATCTAGACTCACAAGAGACGGCCCATAAGGAGCCCGAGGCAGCAATATCCACTTGGAGACAAGTCGCCTGGAGGACGATGTATTGAATCGCGATGCAGTTTGAGTGCTCCATCGTCATTAGGAGGCCCTGAACGTTACAATTAACTGTCAGTTTTGCGACGGATACGAAAATCTAGACTCACAGGAAACGCACCATAAGGTGCCCTAGGCAGCAATATCCCCTTGGAGACAAGTCGGCTGGAGGACGATGTATTGATTCGCGATGAAATTTGAGATTTTCATCGTCATTAGGAGGCCCTGAACGTAACAATTAACATCAGTTTTGCGACCGATTCGAAAATCTAGACTCACAGTAGACGCACCATAAGGTGCCCGAGGCAGCAATATCCCCTTGGAGACAAGTCGGCTGGAGGACGATGTATTAAATCGCGATGCCATTTGTGTGTTCCATCGTGATTAGGAAGCCCTGAAAGTTACAATTAAGTATCAGTTTTGCATCCGATTCGAAAATCTAGACTCACAGGAGACGGACCATAAGGTGCCCGAGGCAGCAATATCCCCTTGGAGACAAGTCGGCTGGTGGACGATATATTGATTCTCGTCGCGATTTGAGTGTTCCCTCGTCATTAGGAGGCCCTGAACGTTACAATTAACTATCAGTTATGCCTCCGATTCGAAAATCTAGACTCACAGGATACGGACCATAAGGTGTACGAGGCAGAAATATTCCCTTGGAGACAAGTCTGCTGGAGGACGATGTATTGAATCTGGACGGAATGTGAGTGTTCCATCGTCATTAGGAGACCCTGAACGTTACAAATAACCATTAGTTTTGCGTCGGATTCGAAAATCTAAACTCTCAGGAGACGGACCATAAGGTGCCCCAGGCAGCAACATCCCCTTGGAGACAAGTCGGCTGGTGGACGATATATTGATTCTCGTCGCGATTTGAGTGTTCCCTCGTCATTAGGAGGCCCTGAACGTTACAATTACCTATCAGTTTTGCGTCCGATTCAAAAATCTAGACTCACAAGAGACGGCCCATAAAGTGTCCGAGGCAGCAATATCCCCTTGAAGACAAGTCGGCTGGAGGACGATGTATTGATTCGCGATGCAATTTGAGATTTTCATCGCCATTAGGAGGTCCTGAACGTTACAATTAACTATCAGTTTTGTGTCGGATTCGAAAATCTAGACTCACAGGAAACTGACCATAAGGTGCCCGAGGCAGCAATATCCCCTTGGAGACAAGTCGGCTGGAGGACGTATTATTGAATCGCGACGCAATTTGAGTGTTCCATCGTCGTTAGGAGGCCCTGAACGTTACAATTAACTATCAGATTTGCGTCGGAATCGAAAATCTAGACTCACAGTAGACGGACCATAAATTGCCCGAGGCAGCAATATTCCCTTGGAGACAAGTCGGCTGGAGGACGATGTATTGAATCGCGACGCAATTTGAGTGTACCATCGTCATTAGGAGGCCCCGAACGTTTCAATTAACCATCAGTATTGCGTCGGATTCGAAAATCTAGACTCACAGGAGACGGACCATAAGGTGCCCGAGGCAGCAATTTCCCCTTGGAGACAAGTCGGCTGGAGGAAAATGTATTGAATCGCGATGAAATTTGAGTTTTCCATCGCCATTAGGCGGCTCTGAACGTTACAAATAACAATCAGTTTTGCGTCCGATTCGAAAATCTAGACTCACAGGAGACGGACCATAAGGTGTACGAGGCAGAAATATTCCCTTGGAGACAAGTCGGCTGGAGGACGATGTATTGAATCTGGACGGAATGTGAGTGTTCCCTCGTCATTAGGAGGCCCTGAACGTTACAATTAACTATCAGTTTTGCGTCCGATTCGAAAATCTAGACTCACAAGAGACGGCCCATAAGGTGCTCGAGGCAGCAATATCCACTTGGAGACAAGTCGCCTGGAGGACGATGTATTGAATCGCGATGCCATTTGAGTGTTCCATCGTGATTAGGAAGCCCTGAAAGTTACAATTAACTATCATTTTTGCATCCGATTCGAAAATGTAGACTCACAGGAGACGCAACATAAAGTGCCCGAGACAGCAATATCCCGTTGCAGACAAGTCGGCTGGAGGACCATGTATTCAATCGCGACGCAATTTGAGAGTTCCATCGTCATTAGGAGGCCCTGAACGTTACAATTAACTATCAGTTTTGCGTCCGATTCGAAAATCTAGACTCACAGGAGACGGACCATAAGGTGTACGAGGCAGAAGTATTCCCTTGGAGACAAGTCGGCTGAAGGACGATATATTGATTCTCGTCGCGATTTGAGTGTTCCCTCGTCATTAGGAGGCCCTGAACTTTACAATTACCTATCAGTTTTGCGCCCGATTCAAAAATCTAGACTCACAAGAGACGGCCCATAAGGTGTCCGAGGCAGCAATATCCCCTTGGAGACAAGTCGGCTGGAGGACGATGTATTGATTCGCGATGCAATTTGAGATTTTCATCGCCATTAGGAGGTCCTGAACGTTACAATTAACTATCAGTTTTGTGTCGGATTCGAAAATCTAGACTCACAGGAAACTGACCATAAGGTGCCCGAGGCAGCAATATCCCCTTGGAGACAAGTCGGCTGGAGGACGTATTATTGAATCGCGACGCAATTTGAGTGTTCCATCGTCGTTAGGAGGCCCTGAACGTTACAATTAACCATCAGATTTGCGTCGGAATCGAAAATCTAGACTCACAGTAGACGGACCATAAATTGCCCGAGGCAGCAATATTCCCTTGGAGACAAGTCGGCTGTAGGACGATGTATTGATTCGCGATGCAATTTGTGTTTTCCATCGCCATTAGGAGGCCCTGAACGTTACAATTAACTATCAGTTTTGCGTCGGATTCGAAAATCTAGACTCACAAGAGACGGACATAAGGTGCCCGAGGCAGCAATATCCCATTGGAGACAAATCGGCTGGAGGACGATGTATTGAATCGCGATGCAATTTGAGATTTCCATCGTCATTACGAGGCCCTGAATGTTACAATTAACATCAGTTTTGCGTCAGATTCGAAAAACTAGACTCACAGGAAACGGACCATAAGGTTCCCGAGGCAGCAATATCCCCTTGGAGACAAGTCGGCTGGAGGACGATGTATTGATTCGCGATGCAATTTGAAATTTTCATCGCCATTAGGAGGTCCTGAATGTTACAATTAACTATCAGTTTTGTGTCGGATTCGAAAACCTAGACTCGCAGGAGACGGACCATAAGGTGCCAAAGGCAGCAATATCCCCTTGTAGACAAGTCGGCTGGAGGACGATGTATTGAATCGCGACGCAATTTGAGTGTTCCATCGTCATTAGGAGGCCCTGAACGTTTCAATTAACCATCAGTTTTGCGTCGGATTCGAAAATCTAGACTCACAGGAGACGGACCATAAGGTGCCCGAGGCAGCAATATCCCCTTGGAGACAAGTCGGCTGGAGGACGATGTATTCAATCGCGATGAAATTTGAGTTTTCCATCGCCATTAGGCGGCTCTGAACGTTACAAATAACTATCAGTTTTGCGTCCGATTCGAAAATCTAGACTCACAGGAGACGGACCATAAGGTGTACGAGGCAGAAGGATTCCCTTGGAGACAAGTCGGCTGGAGGACGATGTATTGAATCTGGACGGAATGTGAGTGTTCCCTCGTCATTAGGAGGCCCTGAACGTTACAATTAACTATCAGTTTTGCGTCCGATTCGAAAATCTAGACTCACAAGAGACGGCCCATAAGGAGCCCGAGGCAGCAATATCCACTTGGAGACAAGTCGCCTGGAGGACGATGTATTGAATCGCGATGCCATTTGAGTGTTCCATCGTGATTAGGAAGCCCTGAAAGTTACAATTAACTATCATTTTTGCATCCGATTCGAAAATCTAGACTCACAGGAGACGCAACATAAAGTGCCGAGACAGCAATATCCCGTTGGAGACAAGTCGGCTGGAGGACCATGTATTCAATCGCGACGCAATTTGAGAGTTCCATCGTCATTAGGAGGCCCTGAACGTTACAATTAACTATCAGTTTTGCGTCCGATTCGAAAATCTAGACTCACAGGAGACGGACCATAAGGTGTACGAGGCAGAAGTATTCCCTTGGAGAAAAGTCGGCTGAAGGACGATGTATTCAATCGCGACGCAATTTGAGTGTTCCATCGTCATTAGGAGGCCCTGAACGTTACAATTAACCATCAGTTTTGCGTCGGATTCGAAAATCTTGACTCACAAGAGACGGACCATAAGGTGCCCGAGGCAGCTATAACCCCTTGGAGACAAGTCGGCTGGGAGACGATGTATTGAATCGCGATGCAATTTGAGTTTTCCATCGTCATTAGAGGCCCTGAACGTTACAATTAACTATCAGTTTTGCGTCGGATTCGAAAATCTACACTCACAGGAGACGGATCATAAGTTGCCCGAGGCAGCAATATCCCCTTGGAGACAAGTCGGCTGGAGGACGATGTATTGATTCGCGATGCAATTTGAGATTTTCATCGCCATTAGGAGGTCCTGAACGTTACAATTAACTATCAGTTTTGTGTCGGATTCGAAAATCTAGACTCACAGGAAACTGACCATAAGGTGCCCGAGGCAGCAATATCCCCTTGGAGACAAGTCGGCTGGAGGACGTATTATTGAATCGCGACGCAATTTGAGTGTTCCATCGTCGTTAGGAGGCCCTGAACGTTACAATTAACTATCAGATTTGCGTCGGAATCGAAAATCTAGACTCACAGTAGACGGACCATAAATTGCCCGAGGCAGCAATATTCCCTTGGAGACAAGTCGGCTGGAGGACGATGTATTGAATCGCGACGCAATTTGAGTGTACCATCGTCATTAGGAGGCCCCGAACGTTTCAATTAACCATCAGTATTGCGTCGGATTCGAAAATCTAGACTCACAGGAGACGGACCATAAGGTGCCCGAGGCAGCAATATCCCCTTGGAGACAAGTCGGCTGGAGGAAAATGTATTGAATCGCGATGAAATTTGAGTTTTCCATCGCCATTAGGCGGCTCTGAACGTTACAAATAACAATCAGTTTTGCGTCCGATTCGAAAATCTAGACTCACAGGAGACGGACCATAAGGTGTACGAGGCAGAAATATTCCCTTGGAGACAAGTCGGCTGGAGGACGATGTATTGAATCTGGACGGAATGTGAGTGTTCCCTCGTCATTAGGAGGCCCTGAACGTTACAATTAACTATCAGTTTTGCGTCCGATTCGAAAATCTAGACTCACAAGAGACGGCCCATAAGGTGCTCGAGGCAGCAATATCCACTTGGAGACAAGTCGCCTGGAGGACGATGTATTGAATCGCGATGCCATTTGAGTGTTCCATCGTGATTAGGAAGCCCTGAAAGTTACAATTAACTATCATTTTTGCATCCGATTCGAAAATGTAGACTCACAGGAGACGCAACATAAAGTGCCCGAGACAGCAATATCCCGTTGCAGACAAGTCGGCTGGAGGACCATGTATTCAATCGCGACGCAATTTGAGAGTTCCATCGTCATTAGGAGGCCCTGAACGTTACAATTAACTATCAGTTTTGCGTCCGATTCGAAAATCTAGACTCACAGGAGACGGACCATAAGGTGTACGAGGCAGAAGTATTCCCTTGGAGACAAGTCGGCTGAAGGACGATATATTGATTCTCGTCGCGATTTGAGTGTTCCCTCGTCATTAGGAGGCCCTGAACTTTACAATTACCTATCAGTTTTGCGTCCGATTCAAAAATCTAGACTCACAAGAGACGGCCCATAAGGTGTCCGAGGCAGCAATATCCCCTTGGAGACAAGTCGGCTGGAGGACGATGTATTGATTCGCGATGCAATTTGAGATTTTCATCGCCATTAGGAGGTCCTGAACGTTACAATTAACTATCAGTTTTGTGTCGGATTCGAAAATCTAGACTCACAGGAAACTGACCATAAGGTGCCCGAGGCAGCAATATCCCCTTGGAGACAAGTCGGCTGGAGGACGTATTATTGAATCGCGACGCAATTTGAGTGTTCCATCGTCGTTAGGAGGCCCTGAACGTTACAATTAACCATCAGATTTGCGTCGGAATCGAAAATCTAGACTCACAGTAGACGGACCATAAATTGCCCGAGGCAGCAATATTCCCTTGGAGACAAGTCGGCTGTAGGACGATGTATTGATTCGCGATGCAATTTGTGTTTTCCATCGCCATTAGGAGGCCCTGAACGTTACAATTAACTATCAGTTTTGCGTCGGATTCGAAAATCTAGACTCACAAGAGACGGACATAAGGTGCCCGAGGCAGCAATATCCCATTGGAGACAAATCGGCTGGAGGACGATGTATTGAATCGCGATGCAATTTGAGATTTCCATCGTCATTAGGAGGCCCTGAATGTTACAATTAACATCAGTTTTGCGTCAGATTCGAAAAACTAGACTCACAGGAAACGGACCATAAGGTTCCCGAGGCAGCAATATCCCCTTGGAGACAAGTCGGCTGGAGGACGATGTATTGATTCGCGATGCAATTTGAAATTTTCATCGCCATTAGGAGGTCCTGAATGTTACAATTAACTATCAGTTTTGTGTCGGATTCGAAAACCTAGACTCGCAGGAGACGGACCATAAGGTGCCCGAGGCAGCAATATCCCCTTGGAGACAAGTCGGCTGGAGGACGATGTATTGAATCGCGATGAAATTTGAGTTTTCCATCGCCATTAGGCGGCTCTGAACGTTACAAATAACTATCAGTTTTGCGTCCGATTCGAAAATCTAGACTCACAGGAGACGGACCATAAGGTGTACGAGGCAGAAGTATTCCCTTGGAGACAAGTCGGCTGGAGGACGATGTATTGAATCTGGACGGAATGTGAGTGTTCCCTCGTCATTAGGAGGCCCTGAACGTTACAATTAACTATCAGTTTTGCGTCCGATTCGAAAATCTAGACTCACAAGAGACGGCCCATAAGGAGCCCGAGGCAGCAATATCCACTTGGAGACAAGTCGCCTGGAGGACGATGTATTGAATCGCGATGCCATTTGAGTGTTCCATCGTGATTAGGAAGCCCTGAAAGTTACAATTAACTATCATTTTTGCATCCGATTCGAAAATCTAGACTCACAGGAGACGCAACATAAAGTGCCGAGACAGCAATATCCCGTTGGAGACAAGTCGGCTGGAGGACCATGTATTCAATCGCGACGCAATTTGAGAGTTCCATCGTCATTAGGAGGCCCTGAACGTTACAATTAACTATCAGTTTTGCGTCCGATTCGAAAATCTAGACTCACAGGAGACGGACCATAAGGTGTACGAGGCAGAAGTATTCCCTTGGAGACAAGTCGGCTGAAGGACGATGTATTCAATCGCGACGCAATTTGAGTGTTCCATCGTCATTAGGAGGCCCTGAACGTTACAATTAACCATCAGTTTTGCGTCGGATTCGAAAATCTTGACTCACAAGAGACGGACCATAAGGTGCCCGAGGCAGCTATAACCCCTTGGAGACAAGTCGGCTGGGAGACGATGTATTGAATCGCGATGCAATTTGAGTTTTCCATCGTCATTAGAGGCCCTGAACGTTACAATTAACTATCAGTTTTGCGTCGGATTCGAAAATCTACACTCACAGGAGACGGATCATAAGTTGCCCGAGGCAGCAATATCCCCTTGGAGGCAAGTCGGCTGGAGGACGATGTATTGAATCGCGATGCAATTTGAGATTTCCATCGTCATTAGGAGGCCCTGAATCTTACAATTAACATCTGTTTTGCGTCAGATTCCAAAAACTAGACTCACAGGAGACGGACCATAAGGTGCCTGAGGCAGCAATGTCCGCTTGGAGACAATTCGGCTAGAGGACGATGTATTGAATCGCGATGCAATTTGAGATTTGAATCGTCATTAGGAGGCCCTGAATAATACAATTAACATCAGTTTGGCGTCGGATTCGAAAATCTAGACTCACAGGAGACGGACCATAAGGTGCCCGAGGCAGCAATAACCCCTTGGAGACAAGTCGGCTGAAGGACGACGTGTTGTATCGCGATGCAATTTGGGTTTTCCATCGCCATTAGGAGGCCCTGAACGTTACAATTAACTATCAGCTTTGCATCCGATTCGAAAATCTAGACTCACACGAGACGGACCATATGGTGCCCGAGGCAGCAATATCCCCATGTAGACAAGTCGGCTGGAGGACAATGTATTCAATCTGGACGGAATGTGAGTGTTCCATTGTCATCAGGAGGCCCTGAACGTTACAATTACCTATCAGTTTTGCGTCCGATTCAAAAATCTAGACTCACAAGAGACGGCCCATAAGGTGTCCGAGGCAGCAATATCCCCTTGGAGACAAGTCGGCTGGAGGACGATGTATTGTTTCGCGATGCAATTTGAGATTTCCCTCGTCATTAGGAGGCCCTGAACGTTACAATTACCTATCAGTTTTGCGTCCGATTCAAAAATCTAGACTCACAAGAGACGGCCCATAAGGTGTCCGAGGCAGCAATATCCCCTTGGAGACAAGTCGGCTGGAGGACGATGTATTGATTCGCGATGCAATTTGAGATTTTCATCGCCATTAGGAGGTCCTGAACGTTACAATTAACTATCAGTTTTGTGACGGATTCGAAAATCTAGACTCACAGGAAACTGACCATAAGGTGCCCGAGGCAGCAATATCCCCTTGGAGACAAGTCGGCTGGAGGACGTATTATTGAATCGCGACGCAATTTGAGTGTTCCATCGTCGTTAGGAGGCCCTGAACGTTACAATTAACCATCAGATTTGCGTCGGAATCGAAAATCTAGACTCACAGTAGACGGACCATAAATTGCCCGAGGCAGCAATATTCCCTTGGAGACAAGTCGGCTGGAGGACGATGTATTGATTCGCGATGCAATTTGTGTTTTCCATCGCCATTAGGAGGCCCTGAACGTTACAATTAACTATCAGTTTGGCGTCGGATTCGAAAATCTAGACTCACAGGAGACGGACATAAAGTGCCCGAGGCAGCAATATCCGATTGGAGACAAATCGGCTGGGGACGATGTATTGAATCGCGATGCAATTTGAGATTTCCATCGTCATTAGGAGGCCCTGAATGTTACAATTAACATCAGTTTTGCGTCAGATTCGAAAAACTAGACTCACAGGAAACGGACCATAAGGTTCCAGAGGCAGCAATATCCCCTTGGAGACAAGGCGGCTGGAGGACGATGTATTGATTCGCGATGCAATTTGAAATTTTCATCGCCATTAGGAGGTCCTGAATGTTACAATTAACTATCAGTTTTGTGTCGGATTCGAAAATCTAGACTCGCAGGAGACGGACCATAAGGTGCCAAAGGCAGCAATATCCCCTTGTAGACAAGTCGGCTGGAGGACGATGTATTGAATCGCGACGCAATTTGAGTGTTCCATCGTCATTAGGAGGCCCCGAACGTTTCAATTAACCATCAGTTTTGCGTCGGATTCGAAAATCTAGACTCACAGGAGACGGACCATAAGGTGCCCGAGGCAGCAATATCCCCTTGGAGACAAGTCGGCTGGAGGACGATGTATTGAATCGCGATGAAATTTGAGTTTTCCATCGCCATTAGGCGGCTCTGAACGTTACAAATAACTATCAGTTTTGCGTCCGATTCAAAAATCTAGACTCACAAGAGACGGACCATAAGGTGTACGAGGCAGAAATATTCCCTTGGAGACAAGTCGGCTGGAGGACGATGTATTGAATCTGGACGGAATGTGAGTGTTCCCTCGTCATTAGGAGGCCCTGAACGTTACAATTAACTATCAGTCTTGCGTCCGATTCGAAAATCTAGACTCACAAGAGACGGCCCATAAGGTGCCCGAGGCAGCAATATCCACTTGGAGACAAGTCGCCTGGAGGACGATGTATTGAATCGCGATGCCATTTGAGTGTTCCATCGTGATTAGGAAGCCCTGAAAGTTACAATTAACTATCATTTTTGCATCCGATTCGAAAATCTAGACTCACAGGAGACGCAACATAAAGTGCCCGAGACAGCAATATCCCGTTGGAGACAAGTCGGCTGGAGGACCATGTATTCAATCGCGACGCAATTTGAGAGTTCCATCGTCATTAGGAGGCCCTGAACGATACAATTAACTATCAGTTTTGCGTCCGATTCGAAAATCTAGACTCACAGGAGACGGACCATAAGGTGTACGAGGCAGAAGTATTCCCTTGGAGACAAGTCGGCTGAAGGACGATGTATTCAATCGCGACGCAATTTGAGTGTTCCATCGTCATTAGGAGGCCCTGAACGTTACAATTAACCATCAGTTTTGCGTCGGATTCGAAAATCTTGACTCACAAGAGACGGACCATAAGGTGCCCGAGGCAGCAATATCCCCTTGGAGACAAGTCGGCTGGGAGACGATGTATTGAATCGCGATGCAATTTGAGTTTTCCATCGTCATTAGAGGCCCTGAACGTTACAATTAACTATCAGTTTTGCGTCGGATTCGAAAATCTACACTCACAGGAGACGGATCATAAGTTGCCCGAGGCAGCAATATCCCCTTGGAGACAAGTCGGCTGGAGGACGATGTATTGAATCGCGATGCAATTTGAGATTTCCATCGTCATTAGGAGGCCCTGAATCTTACAATTAACATCAGTTTTGCGTCAGATTCCAAAAACTAGACTCACAGGAGATGGACCATAAGGTGCCCGAGCAGCAATATCCCCTTGGAGACAAGTCGGCTGGAGGACGATGTATTGAATCTGGACGGAATGTGAGAGTTCCCTCGTCATTAGGAGGCCCTGAACGTTACAATTAACTATCAGTTTTGCGTCCGATTCGAAAATCTAGACTCACAAGAGACGGCCCATAAGGTGCCAGAGGCAGCAATATCCACTTGGAGACAAGTCGCCTGGAGGACGATGTATTGAATCGCGATGCCATTTGAGTGTTCCATCGTGATTAGGAAGCCCTGAAAGTTACAATTAACTATCATTTTTGCATCCGATTCGAAAATCTAGACTCACAGGAGACGCAACATAAAGTGCCCGAGACAGCAATATCCCGTTGGAGACAAGTCGGCTGGAGGACCATGTATTCAATCGCGACGCAATTTGAGAATTCCATCGTCATTAGGAGGCCCTGAACGTTACAATTAACTATCAGTTTTGCGTCCGATTCGAAAATCTAGACTCACAGGAGACGGACCATAAGGTGTACGAGGCAGAAGTATTCCCTTGGAGACAAGTCGGCTGAAGGACGATGTATTCAATCGCGACGCAATTTGAGTGTTCCATCGTCATTAGGAGGCCCTGAACGTTACAATTAACCATCAGTTTTGCGTCGGATTCGAAAATCTTGACTCACAAGAGACGGACCATAAGGTGCCCGAGGCAGCAATATCCCCTTGGAGACAAGTCGGCTGGGAGACGATGTATTGAATCGCGATGCAATTTGAGTTTTCCATCGCCATTAGAGGAACTGAACGTTACAATTAACTATCAGTTTTGCATCCGATTCGAAAATCTAGACTCACACGAGACGGACCATATGGTGCCCGAGGCAGCAATATCCCCTTGTAGACAAGTCGGCTGGAGGACGATGTATTGACTCGCGATACAGTTTGAGTGCTCCATCCTCATTTGGAGGCCCTGAACGTTACAATTAACTGTCAGTTTTGCGTCCGATTCGAAAATCTAGATTCACAGGAAACGGACCATAAGGTGCCCGAGGCAGCAATATCCCCTTGGAGACAAGTCGGCTGGAGGACGTATTATTGAATCGCGACGCAATTTGAGTGTTCCATCGTCATTAGGAGGCCCTGAACGTTACAATTAACCATCAGATTTTCGTCAGATTCGAAAATCTAGACTCACAGGAGACGGACCATAAAGTGCCCGAGACAGCAATATCCCGTTGGAGACAAGCCTGCTGGAGGACGATGTATTGAATCGCGATGCAATTTGAGTTTTCCATCGTCATTAGAGGAACTGAACGTTACAATTAACTATCAGTTTTGCGTCGGATTCGAAAAACTAGACTCACAGGAGACGGACCATAAGGTGCCTGAGGCAGCAATATCCCCTTGGAGACAAGTCGGCTGGAGGACGATGTATTAAATCGCGAGGCAATTTGAGTTTTCCATCCTCATTAGCAGGCCCTGAATGTTACAATTAATCATCAGTTTTGCGTCGGATTCGAAAATCTAGACTCACAGGAGACGGACCATAAGGTGCCCGAGGCAGCAATATCACCTTGGAGTCGGCTGGAGGACGATGTATTGAATCGCGATGCAATTTGAAATTTCCATCGTCATTAGGAGGCCCTGAATGTTACATTTAACGTCAGTTTTGCGTCCGATTCGAAAATCTAGACTCGCAGGAGACGGACCATAAGGTGCCCAAGGCAGCAATATCCACTTGGAGACAAGTCGCCTGCAGGACGATGTATTGAATCGCGATGCCATTTGAGTGTTCCATCGTCATTAGGAGGCCCTGAACGTTTCAATTAACTATCAGTTTTGCGTCGGATTCGAAAATCTAGACTCACAGGAGACGGACCATAAGGTGCCCTGGGCAGCAAGATCCCCTTGGAGACAAGTCGGCTGGAGGACGATGTATTGAATCGCGATCCAAATTGAAATTTCCATCGTCATTAGGAGGCCCTGAATGTTACAATTAACATCAGTTTTGCGTCGGATTCCAAACTCTAGACTCACAGGAGACGGACCATAAGGTGCCCGAGGCAGCAATATCCACTTGGAGACAAGTCGCCTGCAGGACGATGTATTGAATCGCGATGCCATTTGAGTGTTCCATCGTGATTAGGAAGCCCTGAAAGTTACAATTAACTATCATTATTGCATCCGATTCGAAAATCTAGACTCACAGGAGACGCAACATAAAGTGCCCGAGACAGCAATATCCCGTTGGAGACAAGTCGGCTGGAGGACCATGTATTCAATCGCGACGCAATTTGAGAGTTCCATCGTCATTAGGAGGCCCTGAACGTTACAATTAACTATCAGTCTTGCGTCCAATTCGAAAATCTAGACTCACAGGAGACGGACCATAAGGTGTACGAGGCAGAAGTATTCCCTTGGAGACAAGTCGGCTGAAGGACGATGTATTCAATCGCGACGCAATTTGAGTGTTCCATCGTCATTAGGAGGCCCTGAACGTTACAATTAACCATCAGTTTTGCGTCGGATTCGAAAATCTTGACTCACAAGAGACGGACCATAAGGTGCCCGAGGCAGCAATATCCCCTTGGAGACAAGTCGGCTGGGAGACGATGTATTGAATCGCGATGCAATTTGAGTTTTCCATCGTCATTAGAGGCCCTGAACGTTACAATTAACTATCAGTTTTGCGTCGGATTCGAAAATCTACACTCACAGGAGACGGATCATAAGTTGCCCGAGGCAGCAATATCCCCTTGGAGACAAGTCGGCTGGAGGACGATGTATTGAATCGCGATGCAATTTGAGATTTCCATCGTCATTAGGAGGCCCTGAATCTTACAATTAACATCAGTTTTGCGTCAGATTCCAAAAACTAGACTCACAGGAGACGGACCATAAGGTGCCCGAGCAGCAATATCCCCTTGGAGACAAGTCGGCTGGAGGACGATGTATTGAATCTGGACGGAATGTGAGAGTTCCCTCGTCATTAGGAGGCCCTGAACGTTACAATTAACTATCAGTTTTGCGTCCGATTCGAAAATCTAGACTCACAAGAGACGGCCCATAAGGTGCCAGAGGCAGCAATATCCACTTGGAGACAAGTCGCCTGGAGGACGATGTATTGAATCGCGATGCCATTTGAGTGTTCCATCGTGATTAGGAAGCCCTGAAAGTTACAATTAACTATCATTTTTGCATCCGATTCGAAAATCTAGACTCACAGGAGACGCAACATAAAGTGCCCGAGACAGCAATATCCCGTTGGAGACAAGTCGGCTGGAGGACCATGTATTCAATCGCGACGCAATTTGAGAGTTCCATCGTCATTAGGAGGCCCTGAACGTTACAATTAACTATCAGTTTTGCGTCCGATTCGAAAATCTAGACTCACAGGAGACGGACCATAAGGTGTACGAGGCAGAAGTATTCCCTTGGAGACAAGTCGGCTGAAGGACGATGTATTCAATCGCGACGCAATTTGAGTGTTCCATCGTCATTAGGAGGCCCTGAACGTTACAATTAACCATCAGTTTTGCGTCGGATTCGAAAATCTTGACTCACAAGAGACGGACCATAAGGTGCCCGAGGCAGCAATATCCCCTTGGAGACAAGTCGGCTGGGAGACGATGTATTGAATCGCGATGCAATTTGAGTTTTCCATCGTCATTAGAGGCCCTGAACGTTACAATTAACTGTCAGTTTTGCGTCGGATTCGAAAATCTACACTCACAGGAGACGGATCATAAGTTGCCCGAGGCAGCAATATCCCCTTGGAGACAAGTCGGCTGGAGGACGATGTATTGAATCGCGATGCAATTTGAGATTTCCATCGTCATTAGGAGGCCCTGAATCTTATAATTAACATCAGTTTTGCGTCAGATTCCAAAAACTAGACTCACAGGAGGCGGACCATAAGGTGCCCGAGGCAGCAATATCCCCTTGGAGACAAGTCGGCTGGAGGACGATGTATTGAATCGCGATGCAATTTGAGTTTTCCATCGCCATTAGGAGGCCCTGAACGTTACAATTAACTATCAGTTTTGCGTCACATTCGAAAATCTAGACTTGCAGGAGACGGACCATAAGGTGTACGAGGCACAAATATACCCTAGGAGACAAGTCGGCTGGAGGACGATGTATTTAATCTGGACGGAATATGAGTGTTCCTTCGTCATTAGGAGACCCCCAACGTTACAATTAACCATCATTTTTGCGTCGGATTCGAAAATCTAAACTCACAGGAGACGGACCATAAGGTGCCCCAGGCAGCAATATCCCCTTCGAGACAAGTCGGCTGGAGGACAATGTATTGAATCGCGATGCCATTTGAGTGTTCCATCGTGATTAGGAAGCCCTGAAAGTTACAATTAACCATCAGTTTTGCATCCGATTCGAAAACCTAGTCTCACAGGAGACGGACTATAAAGTGCCCGAGACAGCAGCATATCTTGGAGACAAGTCGGCTGGAGGACGATGTATTGAATCGCGATGCAGTTTGAGTGCTCCATCGTAATTAGGAGGCCCTGAACGTTACAATTAACTATCAGTTTGGCGTCCGATTCGAAAATCTAGACTCACAGGAAACGGACCATAAGGTGCCCGAGGCAGCAATGTCCGCTTGGAGACAATTCGGCTAGAGGACGATGTATTGAATCGCGATGCAATTTGAGATTTGAATCGTCATTAGGAGGCCCTGAATAATACAATTAGCATCAGTTTGGCGTCGGATTCGAAAATCTAGACTCACAGGAGACGGACCATAAGGTGCCCGAGGCAGCAATAACCCCTTGGAGACAAGTCGGCTGGAGGACGTATTATTGAATCGCGACGCAATTTGAGTGTTCCATCGTCATTAGGAGCCCTGAACGTTACAATTAACAATCAGATTTTCGTCAGATTCGAAAATCTAGACTCACAGGAGACGGACCATAAAGTGCCCGAGACAGCAATATCCCGTTGGAGACAAGCCTGCTGGAGGACGATGTATTGAATCGCGATGCAATTTGAGTTTTCCATCGTCATTAGAGGAACTGAACGTTACAATTAACTATCAGTTTTGCGTCGGATTCGAAAAACTAGACTCACAGGAGACGGACCATAAGGTGCCTGAGGCAGCAATATCCCCTTGGAGACAAGTCGGCTGGAGGACGATGTATTAAATCGCGAGGCAATTTGAGTTTTCCATCCTCATTAGCAGGCCCTGAATGTTACAATTAATCATCAGTTTTGCGTCGGATTCGAAAATCTAGACTCACAGGAGACGGACCATAAGGTGCCCGAGGCAGCAATATCACCTTGGAGTCGGCTGGAGGACGATGTATTGAATCGCGATGCAATTTGAAATTTCCATCGTCATTAGGAGGCCCTGAATGTTACATTTAACATCAGTTTTGCGTCCGATTCGAAAATCTAGACTCGCAGGAGACGGACCATAAGGTGCCCAAGGCAGCAATATCCCCTTGTAGACAAGACGGCTGGAGGACGATGTATTGAATCGCGACGCAATTTGAGTGTTCCATCGTCATTAGGAGGCCCTGAACGTTTCAATTAACTATCAGTTTTGCGTCGGATTCGAAAATCTAGACTCACAGGAGACGGACCATAAGGTGCCCGAGGCAGCAAGATCCCCTTTGGAGACAAGTCGGCTGGAGGACGATGTATTGAATCGCGATCCAAATTGAAATTTCCATCGTCATTAGGAGGCCCTGAATGTTACAATTAACATCAGTTTTGCGTCGGATTCCAAACTCTAGACTCACAGGAGACGGACCATAAGGTGCCCGAGGCAGCAATATCCACTTGGAGACAAGTCGCCTGCAGGACGATGTATTGAATCGCGATGCCATTTGAGTGTTCCATCGTGATTAGGAAGCCCTGAAAGTTACAATTAACTATCATTTTTGCATCCGATTCGAAAATCTAGACTCACAGGAGACGCAACATAAAGTGCCCAAGACAGCAATATCCCGTTGGAGACAAGTCGGCTGGAGGACCATGTATTCAATCGCGACGCAATTTGAGAGTTCCATCGTCATTAGGAGGCCCTGAACGTTACAATTAACTATCAGTTTTGCGTCCGATTCGAAAATCTAGACTCACAGGAGACGGACCATAAGGTGTACGAGGCAGAAGTATTCCCTTGGAGACAAGTCGGCTGAAGGACGATGTATTCAATCGCGACGCAATTTGAGTGTTCCATCGTCATTAGGAGGCCCTGAACGTTACAATTAACCATCAGTTTTGCGTCGGATTCGAAAATCTTGACTCACAAGAGACGGACCATAAGGTGCCCGAGGCAGCAATATCCCCTTGGAGACAAGTCGGCTGGGAGACGATGTATTGAATCGCGATGCAATTTGAGTTTTCCATCGTCATTAGAGGCCCTGAACGTTACAATTAACTATCAGTTTTGCGTGGATTCGAAAATCTACACTCACAGGAGACGGATCATAAGTTGCCCGAGGCAGCAATATCCCCTTGGAGACAAGTCGGCTGGAGGACGATGTATTGAATCGCGATGCAATTTGAGATTTCCATCGTCATTAGGAGGCCCTGAATCTTACAATTAACATCAGTTTTGCGTCAGATTCCAAAAACTAGACTCACAGGAGACGGACCATAAGGTGCCCGAGCAGCAATATCCCCTTGGAGACAAGTCGGCTGGAGGACGATGTATTGAATCTGGACGGAATGTGAGAGTTCCCTCGTCATTAGGAGGCCCTGAACGTTACAATTAACTATCAGTTTTGCGTCCGATTCGAAAATCTAGACTCACAAGAGACGGCCCATAAGGTGCCAGAGGCAGCAATATCCACTTGGAGACAAGTCGCCTGGAAGACGATGTATTGAATCGCGATGCCATTTGAGTGTTCCATCGTGATTAGGAAGCCCTGAAAGTTACAATTAACTATCATTTTTGCATCCGATTCGAAAATCTAGACTCACAGGAGACGCAACATAAAGTGCCCGAGACAGCAATATCCCGTTGGAGACAAGTCGGCTGGAGGACCATGTATTCAATCGCGACGCAATTTGAGAGTTCCATCGTCATTAGGAGGCCCTGAACGTTACAATTAACTATCAGTTTTGCGTCCGATTCGAAAATCTAGACTCACAGGAGACGGACCATAAGGTGTACGAGGCAGAAGTATTCCCTTGGAGACAAGTCGGCTGAAGGACGATGTATTCAATCGCGACGCAATTTGAGTGTTCCATCGTCATTAGGAGGCCCTGAACGTTACAATTAACCATCAGTTTTGCGTCGGATTCGAAAATCTTGACTCACAAGAGACGGACCATAAGGTGCCCGAGGCAGCACTATCCCCTTGGAGACAAGTCGGCTGGGAGACGATGTATTGAATCGCGATGCAATTTGAGTTTTCCATCGTCATTAGAGGCCCTGAACGTTACAATTAACTATCAGTTTTGCGTCGGATTCGAAAATCTACACTCACAGGAGACGGATCATAAGTTGCCCGAGGCAGCAATATCCCCTTGGAGACAAGTCGGCTGGAGGACGATGTATTGAATCGCGATGCAATTTGAGATTTCCATCGTCATTAGGAGGCCCTGAATCTTATAATTAACATCAGTTTTGCGTCAGATTCCAAAAACTAGACTCACAGGAGACGGACCATAAGGTGCCCGAGGTAGCAATATCCCCTTGGAGACAAGTCGGCTGGAGGACGATGTATTGAATCGCGATGCAATTTGAGTTTTCCATCGCCATTAGGAGGCCCTGAACGTTACAATTAACTATCAGTTTTGCGTCCGATTCGAAAATCTAGACTCGCAGGAGACGGACCATAAGGTGTACGAGGCACAAATATACCCTAGGAGACAAGTCGGCTGGAGGACGATGTATTTAATCTGGACGGAATATGAGTGTTCCTTCGTCATTAGGAGACCCCCAACGTTACAATTAACCATCATTTTTGCGTCGGATTCGAAAATCTAAACTCACAGGAGACGGACCATAAGGTGCCCCAGGCAGCAATATCCCCTTCGAGACAAGTCGGCTGGAGGACAATGTATTGAATCGCGATGCCATTTGAGTGTTCCATCGTGATTAGGAAGCCCTGAAAGTTACAATTAACCATCAGTTTTGCATCCGATTCGAAAACCTAGTCTCACAGGAGACGGACTATAAAGTGCCCGAGACAGCAGCATATCTTGGAGACAAGTCGGCTGGAGGTCGATGTATTGAATCGCGATGCAGTTTGAGTGCTCCATCGTAATTAGGAGGCCCTGAACGTTACAATTAACTATCAGTTTGGCGTCCGATTCGAAAATCTAGACTCACAGGAAACGGACCATAAGGTGCCCGAGGCAGCAATGTCCGCTTGGAGACAATTCGGCTAGAGGACGATGTATTGAATCGCGATGCAATTTGAGATTTGAATCGTCATTAGGAGGCCCTGAATAATACAATTAACATCAGTTTGGCGTCGGATTCGAAAATCTAGACTCACAGGAGACGGACCATAAGGTGCCCGAGGCAGCAATAACCCCTTGGAGACAAGTCGGCTGAAGGACGACGTGTTGTATCGCGATGCAATTTGAGTTTTCCATCGCCATTAGGAGGCCCTGAACGTTACAATTAACTATCAGTTTTGCATCCGATTCGAAAATCTAGACTCACACGAGACGGACCATATGGTGCCCGAGGCAGCAATATCCCCTTGTAGACAAGTCGGCTGGAGGACAATGTATTGAATCTGGACGGAATGTGAGTGTTCCATTGTCATCAGGAGGCCCTGAACGTTACAAGTAACCATCTGTTTTGCGTCGGATTCGAAAATCTAGACTCACAAGAGACGGACCATAAGGTGCCGGAGGCAGCAATATCCCCTTGGAGACAAGTCGGCTGGAGGACGATGTATTTAATCTGGACGGAATATGAGTGTTCCTTCGTCATTAGGAGACCCCCAACGTTACAATTAACCATCATTTTTGCGTCGGAATCGAAAATCTAAACTCACAGGAGACGGACCATAAGGTGCCCCACGCAGCAATATCCCCTTCGAGACAAGTCGGCTGGAGGACCATGTATTCAATCGCGAGGCAATTTGAGTTTTCCATCCTCATTAGCAGGCCCTGAATGTTACAATTAATCATCAGTTTTGCGTCGGATTCGAAAATCTAGACTTACAGGAGACGGACCATAAAGTGCCCGAGACAGCAATATCCCGTTGGAGACAAGCCTGCTGGAGGACGATGTATTGAATCGCGATGCAATTTGAGTTTTCCATCGTCATTAATGGAACTGAACGTTACAATTAACTATCAGTTTTGCGTCGGATTCGAAAAACTAGACTCACAGGAGACGGACCATAAGGTGCCTGAGGCAGCAATATCCCCTTGGAGACAAGTCGGCTGGAGGACGATGTATTAAATCGCGAGGCAATTTGAGTTTTCCATCCTCATTAGCAGGCCCTGAATGTTACAATTAATCATCAGTTTTGCGTCGGATTCGAAAATCTAGACTTACAGGAGACGGACCATAAGGTGCCCGAGGCAGCAATATCACCTTGGAGTCGGCTGGAGGACGATGTATTGAATCGCGATGCAATTTGAAATTTCCATCGTCATTAGGAGGCCCTGAATGTTACATTTAACATCAGTTTTGCGTCCGATTCGAAAATCTAGACTCGCAGGAGACGGACCATAAGGTGCCCAAGGCAGCAATATCCCCTTGTAGACAAGACGGCTGGAGGACGATGTATTGAATCGCGACGCAATTTGAGTGTTCCATCGTCATTAGGAGGCCCTGAACGTTTCAATTAACTATCAGTTTTGCGTCGGATTCGAAAATCTAAACTCACAGGAGACGGACCATAAGGTGCCCGAGGCAGCAAGATCCCCTTGGAGACAAGTCGGCTGGAGGACGATGTATTGAATCGCGATCCAAATTGAAATTCCCATCGTCATTAGGAGGCCCTGAATGTTACAATTAACATCAGTTTTGCGGCGGATTCCAAACTCTAGACTCACAGGAGACGGACCATAAGGTGCCCGAGGCAGCAATATCCACTTGGAGACAAGTCGCCTGGAGGACGATGTATTGAATCGCGATGCCATTTGAGTGTTCCATCGTGATTAGGAAGCCCTGAAAGTTACAATTAACTATCATTTTTGCATCCGATTCCAAAATCTAGACTCACAGGAGACGCAACATAAAGTGCCCGAGACAGCAATATCCCGTTGGAGACAAGTCGGCTGGAGGACCATGTATTCAATCGCGACGCAATTTGAGAGTTCCATCGTCATTAGGAGGCCCTGAACGTTACAATTAACTATCAGTTTTGCGTCCGATTCGAAAATCTAGACTCACAGGAGACGGACCATAAGGTGTACGAGGCAGAAGTATTCCCTTGGAGACAAGTCGGCTGAAGGACGATGTATTCAATCGCGACGCAATTTGAGTGTTCCATCGTCATTAGGAGGCCCTGAACGTTACAATTAACCATCAGTTTTGCGTCGGATTCGAAAATCTTGACTCACAAGAGACGGACCATAAGGTGCCCGAGGCAGCAATATCCCCTTGGAGACAAGTCGGCTGGGAGACGATGTATTGAATCGCGATGCAATTTGAGTTTTCCATCGTCATTAGAGGCCCTGAACGTTACAATTAACTATCAGTTTTGCGTCGGATTCGAAAATCTACACTCACAGGAGACGGATCATAAGTTGCCCGAGGCAGCAATATCCCCTTGGAGACAAGTCGGCTGGAGGACGATGTATTGAATCGCGATGCAATTTGAGATTTCCATCGTCATTAGGAGGCCCTGAATCATACAATTAACATCAGTTTTGCGTCTGATTCCAAAAACTAGACTCACAGGAGACGGACCATAAGGTGCCCGAGGCAGCAATATCCCCTTGGAGACAAGTCGGCTGGAGGACGATGTATTGAATCTGGACGGAATGTGAGAGTTCCCTCGTCATTAGGAGGCCCTGAACGTTACAATTAACTATCAGTTTTGCGTCCGATTCGAAAATCTAGATTCACAAGAGACGGCCCATAAGGTGCCAGAGGCAGCAATATCCACTTGGAGACAAGTCGCCTGGAGGACGATGTATTGAATCGCGATGCCATTTGAGTGTTCCATCGTGATTAGGAAGCCCTGAAAGTTACAATTAACTATCATTTTTGCATCCGATTCGAAAATCTAGACTCACAGGAGACGCAACATAAAGTGCCCGAGACAGCAATATCCCGTTGGAGACAAGTCGGCTGGAGGACCATGTATTCAATCGCGACGCAATTTGAGAGTTCCATCGTCATTAGGAGGCCCTGAACGTTACAATTAACTATCAGTTTTGCGTCCGATTCGAAAATCTAGACTCACAGGAGACGGACCATAAGGTGTACGAGGCGGAAGTATTCCCTTGGAGACAAGTCGGCTGAAGGACGATGTATTCAATCGCGACGCAATTTGAGTGTTCCATCGTCATTAGGAGTCCCTGAACGTTACAATTAACCATCAGTTTTGCGTCGGATTCGAAAATCTTGACTCACAAGAGACGGACCATAAGGTGCCCGAGGCAGCAATATCCCCTTGGAGACAAGTCGGCTGGGAGACCATGTATTGAATCGCGATGCAATATGAGTTTTCCATCGTCATTAGAGGCCCTGAACTTTACAATTAACTATCAGTTTTGCGTCGGATTCGAAAATCTACACTCACAGGAGACGGATCATAAGTTGCCCGAGGCAGCAATATCCCCTTGGAGACAAGTCGGCTGGAGGACGATGTATTGAATCGCGATGCAATTTGAGATTTCCATCGTCATTAGGAGGCCCTGAATCTTATAATTAACATCAGTTTTGCGTCAGATTCCAAAAACTAGACTCACAGGAGGCGGACCATAAGGTGCCCGAGGCAGCAATATCCCCTTGGAGACAAGTCGGCTGGAGGAGGATGTATTGAATCGCGATCCAATTTGAGTTTTCCATCGCCATTAGGAGGCCCTGAACGTTATAATTAACTATCAGTTTTGCGTCCGATTCGAAAATCTAGACTCGCAGGAGACGGACCATAAGGTGTACGAGGCACAAATATACCCTAGGAGACAAGTCGGCTGGAGGACGATGTATTTAATCTGGACGGAATATGAGTGTTCCTTCGTCATTAGGAGACCCCCAACGTTACAATTAACCATCATTTTTGCGTCGGATTCGAAAATCTAAACTCACAGGAGACGGACCATAAGGTGCCCCAGGCAGCAATATCCCCTTCGAGACAAGTCGGCTGGAGGACAATGTATTGAATCGCGATGCCATTTGAGTGTTCCATCGTGATTAGGAAGCCCTGAAAGTTACAATTAACCATCAGTTTTGCATCCGATTCGAAAACCTAGTCTCACAGGAGACGGACTATAAAGTGCCCGAGACAGCAGCATATCTTGGAGACAAGTCGGCTGGAGGACGATGTATTGAATCGCGATGCAGTTTGAGTGCTCCATCGTAATTAGGAGGCCCTGAACGTTACAATTAACTATCAGTTTGGCGTCCGATTCGAAAATCTAGACTCACAGGAAACGGACCATAAGGTGCCCGAGGCAGCAATGTCCGCTTGGAGACAATTCGGCTAGAGGACGATGTATTGAATCGCGATGCAATTTGAGATTTGAATCGTCATTAGGAGGCCCTGAATAATACAATTATCATCAGTTTTGCGTCCGATTCGAAAATCTAGACTCACAGGAGACGGACCATAAGGTGCCGGAGGCAGCAATATCCCCTTGGAGACAAGTCGGCTGGAGGACGATGTATTGACTCGCGATACAGTTTGAGTGCTCCATCCTCATTTGGAGGCCCTGAACGTTACAATTAACTGTCAGTTTTGCGTCCGATTCAAAAATCTAGATTCACAGGAAACGGACCATAAGGTGCCCGAGGCAGCAATATCCCCTTGGAGACAAGTCGGCTGGAGGACGTATTATTGAATCGCGACGCAATTTGAGAGTTCCATCGTCATTAGGAGGCCCTGAACGTTACAATTAACCATCAGATTTTCGTCAGATTCGAAAATCTAGACTCACAGGAGACGGACCATAAAGTGCCCGAGACAGCAATATCCCGTTGGAGACAAGCCTGCTGGAGGACGATGTATTGAATCGCGATGCAATTTGAGTTTTCCATCGTCATTAGAGGAACTGAACGTTACAATTAACTATCAGTTTTGCGTCGGATTCGAAAAACTAGACTCACAGGAGACGGACCATAACGTGCCTGAGGCAGCAATATCCCCTTGGAGACAAGTCGGCTGGAGGACGATGTATTAAATCGCGAGGCAATTTGAGTTTTCCATCTTCATTAGCAGGCCCTGAATGTTACAATTAATCATCAGTTTTGCGTCGGATTCGAAAATCTAGACTCACAGGAGACGGACCATAAGGTGCCCGAGGCAGCAATATCACCTTGGAGTCGGCTGGAGGACGATGTATTGAATCGCGATGCAATTTGAAATTTCCATCGTCATTAGGAGGCCCTGAATGTTACATTTAACATCAGTTTTGCGTCCGATTCGAAAATCTAGACTCGCAGGAGACGGACCATAAGGTGCCCAAGGCAGCAATATCCCCTTGTAGACAAGACGGCTGGAGGACGATGTATTGAATCGCGACGCAATTTGAGTGTTCCATCGTCATTAGGAGGCCCTGAACGTTTCAATTAACTATCAGTTTTGCGTCGTATTCGAAAATCTAGACTCACAGGAGACGGACCATAAGGTGCCCGAGGCAGCAAGATCCCCTTGGAGACAAGTCGGCTGGAGGACGATGTATTGAATCGCGATCCAAATTGAAATTTCCATCGTCATTAGGAGGCCCTGAATGTTACAATTAACATCAGTTTTGCGTCGGATTCCAAACTCTAGACTCACAGGAGACGGACCATAAGGTGCCCGAGGCAGCAATTTCCCCTTGGAGACAAGTCGGCTGGAGGAAGATGTATTGATTCGCGATGCAATTTGAGATTTTCATCGCCGTTAGGAGGCCCTGAACGTTAGAATTAACCATCAGTTTTGCGTCCGATTCGAAAATCTAGATTCACAGGAGACGGAGCATAAGGTGCCCGAGGCAGCAAAATCAACTTGGAGACAAGTCGGCTGGAGGACGATGTATTGAATCGCAATGCAATTTGAGTTTTCCATCGCCATTAGGAGGCCCTCAACGTTACAATTACCTATCAGTTTTGCGTCCGATTCGAAAATCTAGACTCACAAGAGACGGACCATAAGGTGCCCGAGGCAGCAATATGCCCTTGGAGACAAGTCGGCTGGAGGATGATGTATTGAATCGCGAGCCATTTGAGTGTTCCATCGTCATTAGGCGGCCTTGATCGTTACAATTAACCATCAGTTTTCCGTCGGATTCAAAAATCTAGACTCACAAGAGACGGACCATAAGATGCCCGAGGCAGCAATATCCCCTTGGAGACAAGTCGGCTATGAGACGATGTATTGAATTGCGATGCAGTTTGAGTGCTCCATCGTCATTAGGAGGCCCTCAACGTTACAATTAACTGTCAGTTTTGCGTCGGATACGAAAATCTAGACTCACAGGAGACGGATCATAAGGTGCCCGAGGCAGCAATATCCCCTTGGACACAAGTCGGCTGGAGGACGTAAATTGAGTGTTCCATCGTCATTAGGAGGCCCTGAACGTTACAATTAACCATCAGATTTGCGTCGGATTCGAAAATCTAGACTCATAGTAGACGGACCATAAGGTGCCCGAGGCGGCAATATCCCCTTGGAGACAAGTCGGCTGGAGGACGATGTATTGAATCGCGATACAATTTGAGATTCCAATCGTCAATAGGAGGCCCTGAATGTTACAATTAACATCAGTTTTGCGTCCGATTCGAAAATACACACTCACAGGAGACGGAGCATAAGGTGCCCGAGGCAGTAATATCCCCTGGGAGACAAGTTGGCTGGAGGACGATGTATTGATTCGCGATGCAATTTGAGACTTCCATCGTCATTAGGAGGCCCTGAATGTTACAATTAACATCAGATTTTCGTCAGATTCGAAAATCTAGATTCACAGGAGACGGACCATAAAGTGCCCGAGACAGCAATATCCCGTTGGAGACAAGCCTGCTGGAGGACGATGTATTGAATCGCGATGCAATTTGAGTTTTCCATCGTCATTAGAGGAACTGAACGTTACAATTAACTACCAGTTTTGCGTCGGATTCGAAAAACTAGACTCACAGGAGACGGACCATAAGGTGCCTGAGGCAGCAATATTCCCTTGGAGACAAGTCGGCTGGAGGACGATGTATTAAATCACGAGGCAATTTGAGTTTTCCATCTTCATTAGCAGGCCCTGAATGTTACAATTAATCATCAGTTTTGCGTCGGATTCGAAAATCTAGACTCACAGGAGACGGACCATAAGGTGCCCGAGGCAGCAATATCACCTTGGAGTCGGCTGGAGGACGATGTATTGAATCGCGATGCAATTTGAAATTTCCATCGTCATTAGGAGGCCCTGAATGTTACATTTAACATCAGTTTTGCGTCCGATTCGAAAATCTAGACTCGCAGGAGACGGACCATAAGGTGCCCAAGGCAGCAATATCCCCTTGTAGACAAGACGGCTGGAGGACGATGTATTGAATCGCGACGCAATTTGAGTGTTCCATCGTCATTAGGAGGCCCTGAACGTTTCAATTAACTATCAGTTTTGCGTCGTATTCGAAAATCTAGACTCACAGGAGACGGACCATAAGGTGCCCGAGGCAGCAAGATCCCCTTGGAGACAAGTCGGCTGGAGGACGATGTATTGAATCGCGATCCAAATTGAAATTTCCATCGTCATTAGGAGGCCCTGAATGTTACAATTAACATCAGTTTTGCGTCGGATTCCAAACTCTAGACTCACAGGAGACGGACCATAAGGTGCCCGAGGCAGCAATTTCCCCTTGGAGACAAGTCGGCTGGAGGAAGATGTATTGATTCGCGATGCAATTTGAGATTTTCATCGCCGTTAGGAGGCCCTGAACGTTAGAATTAACCATCAGTTTTGCGTCCGATTCGAAAATCTAGATTCACAGGAGACGGAGCATAAGGTGCCCGAGGCAGCAAAATCAACTTGGAGACAAGTCGGCTGGAGGACGATGTATTGAATCGCAATGCAATTTGAGTTTTCCATCGCCATTAGGAGGCCCTCAACGTTACAATTACCTATCAGTTTTGCGTCCGATTCGAAAATCTAGACTCACAAGAGACGGACCATAAGGTGCCCGAGGCAGCAATATGCCCTTGGAGACAAGTCGGCTGGAGGATGATGTATTGAATCGCGAGCCATTTGAGTGTTCCATCGTCATTAGGCGGCCTTGATCGTTACAATTAACCATCAGTTTTCCGTCGGATTCAAAAATCTAGACTCACAAGAGACGGACCATAAGATGCCCGAGGCAGCAATATCCCCTTGGAGACAAGTCGGCTATGAGACGATGTATTGAATTGCGATGCAGTTTGAGTGCTCCATCGTCATTAGGAGGCCCTCAACGTTACAATTAACTGTCAGTTTTGCGTCGGATACGAAAATCTAGACTCACAGGAGACGGATCATAAGGTGCCCGAGGCAGCAATATCCCCTTGGACACAAGTCGGCTGGAGGACGTAAATTGAGTGTTCCATCGTCATTAGGAGGCCCTGAACGTTACAATTAACCATCAGATTTGCGTCGGATTCGAAAATCTAGACTCATAGTAGACGGACCATAAGGTGCCCGAGGCGGCAATATCCCCTTGGAGACAAGTCGGCTGGAGGACGATGTATTGAATCGCGATGCAATTTGAGATTCCAATCGTCAATAGGAGGCCCTGAATGTTACAATTAACATCAGTTTTGCGTCCGATTCGAAAATACACACTCACAGGAGACGGAGCATAAGGTGCCCGAGGCAGTAATATCCCCTGGGAGACAAGTTGGCTGGAGGACGATGTATTGATTCGCGATGCAATTTGAGACTTCCATCGTCATTAGGAGGCCCTGAATGTTACAATTAACATCAGATTTTCGTCAGATTCGAAAATCTAGATTCACAGGAGACGGACCATAAAGTGCCCGAGACAGCAATATCCCGTTGGAGACAAGCCTGCTGGAGGACGATGTATTGAATCGCGATGCAATTTGAGTTTTCCATCGTCATTAGAGGAACTGAACGTTACAATTAACTACCAGTTTTGCGTCGGATTCGAAAAACTAGACTCACAGGAGACGGACCATAAGGTGCCTGAGGCAGCAATATTCCCTTGGAGACAAGTCGGCTGGAGGACGATGTATTAAATCACGAGGCAATTTGAGTTTTCCATCTTCATTAGCAGGCCCTGAATGTTAGAATTAATCATCAGTTTTGCGTCGGATTCGAAAATCTAGACTCACAGGAGACGGATCATAAGGTGCCCGAGGCAGCAATATCACCTTGGAGTCGGCTGGAGGACGATGTATTGAATCGCGATCCAATTTGATATTTCCATCGTCATTAGGAGGCCCTGAATGTTACATTTAACATCAGTTTTGCGTCCGATTCGAAAATCTAGTCTCGCAGGAGACGGACCATAAGGTGCCCAAGGCAGCAATATCCCCTTGTAGACAAGACGGCTGGAGGACGATGTATTGAATCGCGACGCAATTTGAGTGTTCCATCGTCATTAGGAGGCCCTGAACGTTTCAATTAACTATCAGTTTTGCGTCGGATTCGAAAATCTAGACTCACAGGAGACGGACCATAAGGTGCCCGAGGCAGCAATATCCCCTTGGAGACAAGTCAGCTGGAGGACGATGTATTGAATCGCGATCCAAATTGAAATTTCCATCGTCATTAGGAGGTCCTGAATGTTACAATTAACATCAGTTTTGCGTCGGATTCCAAACTCTAGACTCACAGGAGACGGACCATAAGGTGCCCGAGGCAGCAATTTCCCCTTGGAGACAAGTCGGCTGGAGGACGATGTATTGATTCGCGATGCAATTTGAGTTTTCCATCGTCATTAGAGGCCCTGAACGTTTCAATTAACCATCAGTTTTGCGTCGGATTCGAAAATATAGACTCTCAGGAGCCGGATCATAAGGTGCCCGAGGCAGCAATATCAACTTCGAGACAAGTCGGCTGGAGGACGATGTATTGAATCGCAATGCAATTTGAGTTTTCCATCGCCATTAGGAGGCCCTCAACGTTACAATTACCTATCAGTTTTGCGTCCGATTCGAAAATCTAGACTCACAAGAGACGGACCAAAAGGTGCCCGAGGCAGCAATATGCCCTTGGAGACAAGTCGGCTGGAGGATGATGTATTGAATCGCGAGCCATTTGAGTGTTCCATCGTCATTAGGCGGCCTTGATCGTTACAATTAACCAGCAGTTTTCCGTCGGATTCGAAAATCTAGACTCACAAGAGACGGACCATAAGGTGCCCGAGGCAGCAATATCCCCTTGGATACAAGTCGGCTGGAGGAAGATGTATTGAATCGCGATGCAGTTTGAGTGCTCCATTGTCATTAGGAGGCCCTGAACGTTTCAATTAACCATCAGTTTTGTGTCGGATTCGAAAATCTAGACTCACAGGAGACGGACCATAAGGTGCCCGAGGCAGCAATATCCCCTTGGAGACAAGTCGGCTGGAGGACGATGTATTGAATCGCGATGCAATTTGAGTGTTCCATCGCCATTAGGATGCCCTGAACGTTACAATGAACTATCAGTTTTGCGTCCGATTCGAAAATCTAGACTCACAGGAGACGGAACATAAAGTGCCCGAGACAGCAATATCCCGTTGGAGACAAGTCGGCTGGAGGACGATGTATTCAATCGCGACGCAATTTGAGTGTTCCATCGTCATTAGGAGGCCCTGAACGTTACAATTAACCATCAGTTTTGCGTCGGATTCGAAAATCTTGACTCACAAGAGACGGACCACAAGGTGCCCGAGGCAGCAATATCCCCTTGGAGACAAGTCGGCTATGAGACGATGTATTGAATCGCGATGCAGTTTGAGTGCTCCATCGTCATTAGGAGGCCCTGAACGTTACAATTAACTGTCAGTTTTGCGTCGGATACGATAATCTAGACTCACAGGAGACAGATCATAAGGTGCCCGAGGCAGCAATATCCCCTTGGAGACAAGTCGGCTGGAGGACGTAAATTGAGTGTTCCATCGTCATTAGGAGGCCCTGAACGTTACAATAAACCATCAGATTTGCGTCGGATTCGAAAATCTAGACTCATATTAGACGGACCATAAGGTCCCCGAGGCGGCAATATCCCCTTGGAGACAAGTCGGCTGGAGGACGATGTATTGAATCGCGATGCAATTTGAGATTCCAATCGTCATTAGGAGGCCCTGAACGTTACAATTAACATCAGTTTTGCGTTCGATTCGAAAATACAGACTCACAGGAGACGGAGCATAAGGTGCCCGAGGCAGTAATATCCCCTGGGAGACAAGTTGGCAGGAGGACGATGTATTGATTCGCGATGCAATTTGAGATTTCCATCGTCATTAGGAGGCCCTGAATGTTACAATTAACATTAGTTTTGCGTCAGATTCGAAAAACTAGACTCACACGAGACGGACCATAAGGTGCCCGAGGCAGCAATATCCCCTTGGAGACAAATCGGCTGGAGGACGATGTATTGATTGGCGATGCAATATGAAATTTTCATCGCCATTAGAAGGCCCTGAACGTTACAATTAACTATCAGTTTTGCGTCGGATTCGAAAATCTAAACTCGCAGGAGACGGACCATAAGGTGCCCAAGGCAGCAATATCCCCTTGTAGACAAGTCGGCTGGAGGACGATGTATTGAATCGCGGCACAATTTGAGTTTTCCATCGTCATTAGGAGGCCCTGAACGTTACAATTAACCATCAGTTTTGCGTCGGATTCGAAAATCTTGACTCACAAGAGACGGACCATAAGGTGCCCGAGGCAGCAATATCCCCTTGGAGACAAGTCGGCCGGAGGACGTATTATTGAATCGCGACGCAATTTGAGTGTTCCATCGTCATTAGGAGGCCCTGAACGTTACAATTAACCATCATATTTGCATCGGATTCGAGAATTTAGACTCACAGTAGACGGACCATAAGGTGCCCGAGGCAGCAATATCCCCTTGGAGACAAGTCGGCTGGAGGACGATGTATTGAATCGCGATGCAATTTGAGATTTCCATCGTCATTAGGAGGCCCTGAATGTTACAATTAACATCAGTTTTGCGTCCGATTCGAATATACAGACTCACAGGAGACAGAGCATAAGGTGCCCGAGGCAGCAATATCCCCTTGGAGACAAGTCGGCTGGAGGACGATGTATTGAATCGCGATGCAATTTGAGTTTTCCATCGTCATTAGTGGCCCTGAACGTTACAAATAACTATCAGTTTTGCGTCGGATTCGAAAATCTACACTCACAGGACACGGATCATAAGGTGCCCGAGGCAGCAATATCCCCTTGGAGACAAGTCGGCTGGAGGACGATGTATTGATTCGCGATGCAATTTGAGATTTTCATCGCCGTTTTGAGGCCTTGAACGTTACAATTAACCATCAGTTTTGCGTCCGATTCGAAAATCTAGACTGACAGGAGACGGAGCATAAGGTGCCCGACGCAGCAATATCCCCTTGGAGGCAAGTCGGCTAGAGGACGATGTATTGAATCGCGATGCAATTTGAGTTTTCCATCGTCATTAGGAGGCCCTGAATGTTACAATTAACATCAGTTTTGCGTCAGATTCGAAAAACTAGACTCACAGGAGACGGCCATAAGGTGCCCGAGGCAGCAATATGCCCTTGGAGACAAGTCGGCTGGAGGATGATGTATTGAATCGCGAGCCATTTTAGTGTTCCATCGTCATTAGGCGGCCTTGATCGTTACAATTAACCAGCAGTTTTCCGTCGGATTCGAAAGTCTAGACTCACAAGAGACGGACCATAAGGTGCCCGAGGCAGCAATATCCCCTTGGATACAAGTCGGCTGGAGGAAGATGTATTGAATCGCGATGCAGTTTGAGTGCTCCATTGTCATTAGGAGGCCCTGAACGTAACAATTAACATCAGTTTTGCGACCTATTCGAAAATCTAGACTCACAGTAGACGGATCATAAGGTGCCCGAGGCAGCAATATCCCCTTGGAGACAAGTCGGCTGGAGGACGATGTATTGATTGGCGATGCAATTTGAGATTTTCAATGCCATTAGGAGGCCATGAAGGTTACAATTAACTATCAGTTTTGCGTCGGATTCGAAAATCTAGACTCGCAGGAGACAGACCATAAGGTGCCCAAGGCAGCAATATCCCCTTGCACACAAGTCGGCTGGAGGACGATGTATTGAATCGCGGCGCAATTTCAGTGTTCCATCGTCATTAGGAGGCCCTGAACGTTTCAATTAACCATCAGTTTTGTGTCGGATTCGAAAATCTAGACACACAGGAGACGGACCATAAGGTGCCCGAGGCAGCAATATCCCCTTGGAGACAAGTCGGCTGGAGGACGATGTATTGAATCGCGATGCAATTTGAGTGTTCCATCGCCATTAGGATGCCCTGAACGTTACAATTAACTATCAGTTTTGCGTCCGATTCGAAAATCTAGACTCACAGGAGACGGAACATAAAGTGCCCGAGACAGCAATATCCCGTTGGAGACAAGTCGGCTGGAGGACGATGTATTCAATCGCGACGCAATTTGAGTGTTCCATCGTCATTAGGAGGCCCTGAACGTTACAATTAACCATCAGTTTAGCGTCGGATTCGAAAATCTTGACTCACAAGAGACGGACCATAAGGTGCCCGAGGCAGCAATATCCCCTTGGAGACAAGTCGGCTATGAGACGATGTATTGAATCGCGATGCAGTTTGAGTGCTCCATCGTCATTAGGAGGCCCTGAACGTTACAATTAACTGTCAGTTTTGCGTCGGATACGATAATCTAGACTCACAGGAGACAGATCATAAGGTGCCCGAGGCAGCAATATCCCCTTGGAGACAAGTCGGCTGGAGGACGTAAATTGAGTGTTCCATCGTCATTAGGAGGCCCTGAACGTTACAATTAACCATCAGATTTGCGTCGGATTCGAAAATCTAGACTCATATTAGACGGACCATAAGGTGCCCGAGGCGGCAATATCCCCTTGGAGACAAGTCGGCTGGAGGACGATGTATTGAATCGCGATGCAATTTGAGATTCCAATCGTCATTAGGAGGCCCTGAACGTTACAATTAACATCAGTTTTGCGTTCGATTCGAAAATACAGACTCACAGGAGACGGAGCATAAGGTGCCCGAGGCAGTAATATCCCCTGGGAGACAAGTTGGCAGGAGGACGATGTATTGATTCGCGATGCAATTTGAGATTTCCATCGTCATTAGGAGGCCCTGAATGTTACAATTAACATTAGTTTTGCGTCAGATTCGAAAAACTAGACTCACACGAGACGGACCATAAGGTGCCCGAGGCAGCAATATCCCCTTGGAGACAAATCGGCTGGAGGACGATGTATTGATTGGCGATGCAATATGAAATTTTCATCGCCATTAGAAGGCCCTGAACGTTACAATTAACTATCAGTTTTGCGTCGGATTCGAAAATCTAAACTCGCAGGAGACGGACCATAAGGTGCCCAAGGCAGCAATATCCCCTTGTAGACAAGTCGGCTGGAGGACGATGTATTGAATCGCGGCACAATTTGAGTTTTCCATCGTCATTAGGAGGCCCTGAACGTTACAATTAACCATCAGTTTTGCGTCGGATTCGAGAATTTAGACTCACAGTAGACGGACCATAAGGTGCCCGAGGCAGCAATATCCCCTTGGAGACAAGTCGGCTGGAGGACGATGTATTGAATCGCGATGCAATTTGAGATTTCCATCGTCATTAGGAGGCCCTGAATGTTACAATTAACATCAGTTTTGCGTCCGATTCGAAAATACAGACTCACAGGAGACAGAGCATAAGGTGCCCGA
Organism: Schistocerca cancellata; assembly: GCF_023864275.1. Taxonomy (NCBI): domain Eukaryota; kingdom Metazoa; phylum Arthropoda; class Insecta; order Orthoptera; family Acrididae; genus Schistocerca; species Schistocerca cancellata. Next base: position 251,431 of record NW_026047143.1, on the reverse strand, counting down.
GGCAGCAATATCCCCTTGGAGACAAGTCGGCTGGAGGACGATGTATTGAATCGCGATGCAATTTGAGTTTTCCATCGTCATTAGTGGCCCTGAACGTTACAATTAACTATCAGTTTTGCGTCGGATTCGAAAATCTACACTCACAGGACACGGATCATAAGGTGCCCGAGGCAGCAATATCCCCTTGGAGACAAGTCGGCTGGAGGACCATGTATTGAATCGCGATACAATTTGAGATTTCCATCGTCATTAGGAGGCCCTGAATGTTGTAATTAACATCAGTTTTGCGTCAGATTCGAAAAACTAGACTCACAGGAGACGGACCATAAGGTGCCGTAGACAGCAATATCCCCTTGGAGACAAGTCGGCTGGAGGACGATGTATTGATTCGCGATGCAATTTGAGATTTTCATCGCCGTTTTGAGGCCTTGAACGTTACAATTAACCATCAGTTTTGCGTCCGATTCGAAAATCTAGACTGACAGGAGACGGAGCATAAGGTGCCCGACGCAGCAATATCCCCTTGGAGGCAAGTCGGCTAGAGGACGATGTATTGAATCGCGATGCAATTTGAGTTTTCCATCGTCATTAGGAGGCCCTGAATGTTACAATTAACATCAGTTTTGCGTCAGATTCGAAAAACTAGACTCACAGGAGACGGCCATAAGGTGCCCAAGGCAGCAATATCCCCTTGGAGACAAGTCGGCTGGAGGACGATGTATTGATTCGCGATGCAATTTGAGATTTTCATTGCCATTAGGAGGCCCTGAACGTTGCAATTAACTATCAGTTTTGCGTCAGATTCGGAAATCTAGACTCGCAGGAGACGGACAATAAGGTGCCCAAGGCAGCAATATCCCCTTGGAGACAAGTCGGCTGGAGGACGATGTATTGATTCGCGATGCAATTTGAGATTTTCATCGCTATTAGGAGGCCCTGAACGTTACAATTAACTATCAGTTTTGCGTCGGATTCGGAAATCTAGACTCGCAGGAGACGGACCATAAGGTGCCCAAGGCAGCAATATCCCATTGGAGACAAGTCGGCTGCAGGACGATGTATTGAATCGCGATGCAATTTGAGTTTTCCATCGCCATTAGGAGGCCCTGAACGTTACAATTAACTATCAGTTTTGCGTCCGATTCGAAAATCTAGACTCACAGGAGACGGACCATAAGGTGCCCAAGGCAGCAATATCCCCTTGTAGACAAGTCGGCTGGAGGACGATGTATTGAATCGCGGCACAATTTGAGTTTTCCATCGTCATTAGGAGGCCCTGAACGTTACAATTAACCATCAGTTTTGCGTCGGATTCGAGAATTTAGACTCACAGTAGACGGACCATAAGGTGCCCGAGGCAGCAATATCCCCTTATAGACAAGTCGGCTGGAGGACGATGTATTGAATCGCGATGCAATTTGAGATTTCCATCGTCATTAGGAGGCCCTGAATGTTACAATTAACATCAGTTTTGCGTCCGATTCGAAAATACAGACTCAAAGGAGACAGAGCATAAGGTGCCCGAGGCAGCAATATCCCCTTGGAGACAAGTCGGCTGGAGGACGATGTATTGAATCGCGATGCAATTTGAGTTTTCCATCGTCATTAGTGGCCCTGAACGTTACAATTAACTATCAGTTTTGCGTCGGATTCGAAAATCTACACTCACAGGACACGGATCATAAGGTGCCCGAGGCAGCAATATCCCCTTGGAGACAAGTCGGCTGGAGGACCATGTATTGAATCGCGATACAATTTGAGATTTCCATCGTCATTAGGAGGCCCTGAATGTTGTAATTAACATCAGTTTTGCGTCAGATTCGAAAAACTAGACTCACAGGAGACGGACCATAAGGTGCCGGAGACAGCAATATCCTCTTGGAGACAAGTCGGCTGGAGGACGATGTATTGATTCGCGATGCAATTTGAGATTTTCATCGCCGTTTTGAGGCCTTGAACGTTACAATTAACCATCAGTTTTGCGTCCGATTCGAAAATCTAGACTGACAGGAGACGGAGCATAAGGTGCCCGACGCAGCAATATCCCCTTGGAGGCAAGTCGGCTAGAGGACGATGTATTGAATCGCGATGCAATTTGAGTTTTCCATCGTCATTAGGAGGCCCTGAATGTTACAATTAACATCAGTTTTGCGTCAGATTCGAAAAACTAGACTCACAGGAGACGGCCATAAGGTGCCCAAGGCAGCAATATCCCCTTGGAGACAAGTCGGCTGGAGGACGATGTATTGATTCGCGATGCAATTTGAGATTTTCATTGCCATTAGGAGGCCCTGAACGTTGCAATTAACTATCAGTTTTGCGTCAGATTCGGAAATCTAGACTCGCAGGAGACGGACAATAAGGTGCCCAAGGCAGCAATATCCCCTTGGAGACAAGTCGGCTGGAGGACGATGTATTGATTCGCGATGCAATTTGAGATTTTCATCGCTATTAGGAGGCCCTGAACGTTACAATTAACTATCAGTTTTGCGTCGGATTCGGAAATCTAGACTCGCAGGAGACGGACCATAAGGTGCCCAAGGCAGCAATATCCCATTGGAGACAAGTCGGCTGCAGGACGATGTATTGAATCGCGATGCAATTTGAGTTTTCCATCGCCATTAGGAGGCCCTGAACGTTACAATTAACTATCAGTTTTGCGTCCGATTCGAAAATCTAGACTCACAGGAGACGGACCATAAGGTGTACCAGGCAGAGATATTCCCTAGGAGACAAGTCGGCTGGAGGACGATGTATTGAATCTGGACGGAATGTGAGTGTTCCATCGTCATTAGGAGACCCTGAACGTTACCATTAACCATCAGTTTTGTGTCGGATTCGAAAATCTAGACTCACAGGAGACGGACCATAAGGTGCCCGAGGCAGCAATATCCCCTTGGAGACAAGTCGGCTGGAGGACGATGTATTGAATCGCGATGCAATTTGAGTTTTCCATCGCCATTAGGATGCCCTGAAAGTTACAATTTACTATCAGTTTTGCATCCGATTCGAAAATCTAGTCTCACAGGAGACGGACTACAAAGTGCCCGAGTCAGCAGCATATCTTGGAGACAAGTCGGCTGGAGGGCGATGTATTGAATCGCGACAAAATTTGAGTGTTCCATCGTCATTAGGAGGCCCTGACCGTTTCAATTAACCATCAGTTTTGTGTCGGATTCGAAAATCTAGACTCACAGGAGACGGACCATAAGGTGCCCGAGGCAGCAATATCCCCTTGGAGACAAGTCGGCTGGAGGACGATGTATTGAATCGCGATGCAATTTGAGTTTTCCATCGCCATTAGGATGCCCTGAAAGTTACAATTTACTATCAGTTTTGCATCCGATTCGTAAATCTAGACTCACAGTAGACGGAACATAAAGTGCCCGAGACAGCAATATCCCGTTGGAGACAAGTCGGCTGGAGGACGATGTATTCAATCGCGACGCAATTTGAGTGTTCCATCGTCATTAGGAGGCCCTGAACGTTACAATTAACCATCAGTTTTGCGTCGGATTCGAAAATCTTGACTCACAAGAGACGGAACATAAGGTGCCCGAGGCAGCAATATCCCATTGGAGACAAGTCGGCTATGAGACGATGTATTGAATCGCGATGCAGTTTGAGTGCTCCATCGTCATTAGGAGGCCCTGAACGTTACAATTAACCATCAGATTTGCGTCGGATTCGAAAATCTAGACTCATAGTAGACAGACCATAAGGTGCCCGAAGCGGCAATATCCCCTTGGAGACAAGTCAACTGGAGGACGATGTATTGAATCGCGATGCAATTTGAGATTCCAATCGTCATTAGGAGGCCCTGAATGTTATAATTAACATCAGTTTTGCGTCCGATTCGAAAATACAGAGTCACAGGAGACGGAGCATAAGGTGCCCGAGGCAGTAATATCCCCTGGGAGACAAGTTGGCTGGAGGACGATGTATTGATTCGCGATGCAATTTGAGAATTTCATCGTCACTAGGAGGCCCTGAACGTAACAATTAACATCAGTTTTGCGACCGATTCGTAAATCTAGACTCACAGTAGACGGAACATAAAGTGCCCGAGACAGCAATATCCCATTGGAGACAAGTCGGCTATGAGACGATGTATTGAATCGCGATGCAGTTTGAGTGCTCCATCGTCATTAGGAGGCCCTGAACGTTACAATTAACTGTCAGTTTTGCGTCGGATACGATAATCTAGACTCACAGGAGACGGATCATAAGGTGCCCGAGGCAGCAATATCCCCTTGGAGACAAGTCGGCTGGAGGACGTAAATTGAGTGTTCCATCGTCATTAGGAGGCCCTGAACGTTACAATTAACCATCAGATTTGCGTCGGATTCGAAAATCTAGACTCATATTAGACGGACCATAAGGTGCCCGAGGCGGCAATATCCCCTTGGAGACAAGTCGGCTGGAGGACGATGTATTGAATCGCGATGCAATTTGAGATTCCAATCGTCATTAGGAGGCCCTGAATGTTACAAATAACATCAGTTTTGCGTCCGATTCGAAAATACAGACTCACAGGAGACGGAGCATAAGGTGCCCGAGGCAGTAATATCCCCTGGGAGACAAGTTGGCTGGAGGACGATGTATTGATTCGCGATGCAATTTGAGATTTCCATCGTCATTAGGAGGCCCTGAATGTTACAATTAACATTAGTTTTGCGTCAGATTCCAAAAACTAGACTCACACGAGACTGACCATAAGGTGCCCGAGGCAGCAATATCCCCTTGGAGACAAATCGGCTGGAGGACGATGTATTGATTGGCGATGCAATATGAAATTTTCATCGCCATTAAAAGGCCCTGAACGTTACAATTAACTATCAGTTTTGCGTCGGATTCGAAAATCTAGACTCGCAGGAGACGGACCATAAGGTGCCCAAGGCAGCAATATCCCCTTGTAGACAAGTCGGCTGGAGGACGATGTATTGAATCGCGGCACAATTTGAGTTTTCCATCGTCATTAGGAGGCCCTGAACGTTACAATTAACCATCAGTTTTGCGTCGGATTCGAAAATCTTGACTCACAAGAGACGGACCATAAGGTGCCCGAGGCAGCAATATCCCCTTGGAGGCAAGTCGGCTGGAGGACGTATTATTGAATCGCGACGCAATTTGAGTGTTCCATCGTCATTAGGAGGCCCTGAACGTTACAATTAACAATCATATTTGCGTCGGATTCGAGAATTTAGACTCACAGTAGACAGACCATAAGGTGCCCGAGGCAGCAATATCCCCTTGGAGACAAGTCGGCTGGAGGACGATGTATTGAATCGCGATGCAATTTGAGATTTCCATCGTCATTAGGAGGCCCTGAATGTTACAATTAACATCAGTTTTGCGTCCGATTCGAAAATACAGACTCACAGGAGACAGAGCATAAGGTGCCCGAGGCAGCAATATCCCCTTGGAGACAAGTCGGCTGGAGGACGATGTATTGAATCGCGATGCAATTTGAGTTTTCCATCGTCATTAGTGGCCCTGAACGTTACAATTAACTATCAGTTTTGCGTCGGATTCGAAAATCTACACTCACAGGACACGGATCATAAGGTGCCCGAGGCAGCAATATCCCCTTGGAGACAAGTCGGCTGGAGGACCATGTATTGAATCGCGATACAATTTGAGATTTCCATCGTCATTAGGAGGCCCTGAATGTTGTAATTAACATCAGTTTTGCGTCAGATTCGAAAAACTAGACTCACAGGAGACGGACCATAGGGTGCCGGAGGCAGCAGTATCCCCTTGGAGACAAGTCGGCTGGAGGACGATGTATTGATTCGCGATGCAATTTGAGATTTTCATCGCCGTTTTGAGGCCTTGAACGTTACAATTAACCATCAGTTTTGCGTCCGATTCGAAAATCTAGACTCACAGGGGACGGAGCATAAGGTGCCCGACGCAGCAATATCCCCTTGGAGGCAAGTCGGCTAGAGGACGATGTATTGAATCGCGATGCAATTTGAGTTTTCCATCGCCATTAGAGGCCCTGAACGTTACAATTAACTATCAGTTTTGCGTCGGATTCGAAAATCTACACTCACAGGAGATGGATCATAAGGTGCCCGAGGCAACAATATCCCCTTGGAGACAAGTCGTCTGGAGGACGATGTATTGAATCGCGATGCAATTTGAGATTTCCATCGTCATTAGGAGGCCCTGAATGTTACAATTAACATCAGTTTTGCGTCAGATTCGAAAAACTAGACTCACAGGAGACGGCCATAAGGTGCCCAAGGCAGCAATATCCCCTTGGAGACAAGTCGGCTGGAGGACGATGTATTGAATCGCGATGCAATTTGAGATTTTCATTGCCATTAGGAGGCCCTGAACGTTGCAATTAACTATCAGTTTTGCGTCGGATTCGGAAATCTAGACTCGCAGGAGACGGACCATAAGGTGCCCAAGGCAGCAATATCCCCTTGGAGACAAGTCGGCTGGAGGACGATGTATTGATTCGCGATGCAATTTGAGATTTTCATCGCTATTAGGAGGCCCTGATCGTTACAATTAACTATCAGTTTTGCGTCCGATTCGAAAATCTAGACTCACAGGAGACGGACCATAAGGTGTACCAGGCAGAAATATTCCCTAGGAGACAAGTCGGCTGGAGGACGATGTACTGAATCTGGACGGAATGTGAGTGTTCCATCGTCATTTGGAGACCCTGTACGTTACAATTAACCATCAGTTTTGCGACGGATTCGAAAATTTAAACTCACAGGAGACGGACCATAAGGTGCCCTAGGCAGCAATATCCCCTTGGAGACAAGTCGGCTGGAGGACGATATATTGAATCTCGTCGCAATTTGAGTGTTCCCTCGTAATTTGGAAGCCCACAACGTTACAATTACGTATCAGTTTTGCGTCCGATTCGAAAATCTAGACTCATAAGAGACGGACCATAAGGTGCCCGAGGCAGCAATATCCCCTTGGAGACAAGTCGGCTGGAGGACGATGTATTGAATCGCGATGCCATTTGAGTGTTCCATCGTGATTAGGAAGCCCTGAAAGTTACAATTTACTATCAGTTTTGCATCCGATTCGAAAATCTAGTCTCACAGGAGACGGACTACAAAGTGCCCGAGACAGCAGCATATCTTGGAGACAAGTCGGCTGGAGGGCGATGTATTGAATCGCGACAAAATTTGAGTGTTCCATCGTCATTAGGAGGACCTGACCGTTTCAATTAACCATCAGTTTTGTGTCGGATTCGAAAATCTAGACTCACAGGAGACGAACCATAAGGTGCCCGAGGCAGCAATATACCCTTGGAGACAAGTCGGCTGGAGGACGATGTATTGAATCGCGATGCAATTTGAGTTTTCCATCGCCATTAGGATGCCCTGAAAGTTACAATTTACTATCAGTTTTGTATCCGATTCGAAAATCTAGACTCACAGGAGACGGAACATAAAGTGCCCGAGACAGCAATATCCCGTTGGAGACAAGTCGGCTGGAGGACGATGTATTCAATCGCGACGCAATTTGAGTGTTCCATCGTCATTAGGAGGCCCTGAACGTTACAGTTAACCATCAGTTTTGCGTCGGATTCGAAAATCTTGACTCACAAGAGACGGACCATAAGGTGCCCGAGGCAGCAATATCCCATTGGAGACAAGTCGGCTATGAGACGATGTATTGAATCGCGATGCCGTTTGAGTGCTCCATCGTCATTAGGAGGCCCTGAACGTTACAATTAACCATCAGATTTGCGTCGGATTCGAAAATCTAGACTCATAGTAGACAGACCATAAGGTGCCCGAGGCGGCAATATCAACTTGGAGACAAGTCGGCTGGAGGACGATGTATTGAATCGCGATGCAATTTGAGATTCCAATTGTCATTAGGAGGCCCTGAATGTTATAATTAACATCAGTTTTGCGTCCGATTCGAAAGTACAGACTCACAGGAGACGGAGCATAAGGTGCCCGTGGCAGTAATATCCCCTGGGAGACAAGTTGGCTGGAGGACGATGTATTGATTCGCGATGCAATTTGAGAATTTCATCGTCACTAGGAGGCCCTGAACGTAACAATTAACATCAGTTTTGCGACCGATTCGAAAAATCTAGACTCACAGTAGACGGACCATAAGGTGCCCGAGGCAGCAATATCCCCTTGGAGACAAGTCGGCTGGAGGACGATGTATTGATTCGCGATGCAATTTAAGATTTCCATCGTCATTAGGAGGCCCTGAATGTTACAATTAACATCAGTTTTGCGTCAGATTCGAAAAACTAGACTCACACGAGACGGACCATAAGGTGCCCGAGGCAGCAATATCCCCTTGGAGACTAGTCGGCTGGAGGGCGATGTATTGATTGGCGATGCAATATGAAATTTTCATCGCCATTAGGAGGCCCTGAACGTTACAAGTAACTATCAGTTTTGCGTCGGATTCGAAAATCTAAACTCGCAGGAGACGGACCATAAGGTGCGTAAGGAAGCAATATCCCCTTGCAGATAAGTCGGCTGGAGGACGATGTATTGAATCGCGGCACAATTTGAGTGTTCCATCGTCATTAGGAGGCCATGAACGTTTCAATTAACCATCAGTTTTGCGTCGGATTCGAAAATCTAGACTCACAGGAGACGGACCATAAGGTGCCCGAGGCAGCAATATCCCCTTGGAGACATGTCGGCTGGAGGACGATGTATTGAATCGCGATGCAATTTGAGTTTTCCATCGTCATTAGGAGGCCCTGAACGTCACAATTAACCATCAGTTTTGCGTCGGATTCGAAAATCTTGACTCACAAGAGACGGACCATAAGGTGTCCCAGGCAGCAATATCCCCTTGGAGACAAGTCGGCTGGAGGACGATGTATTGATTCGCGATGCAATTTGAGATTTTCATCGCCGTTTGGAGGCCTTGAACGTTACAATTAACCATCATTTTTGCGTCCGATTCGAAAATCTAGAATCACAGTAGACGGACCATAAGGTGCCCGAGGCAGCAATATCCCCGTGGAGACAAGCCGGCTGGAGGACGATGTATTGAATCGCGATGCAATTTGAGATTTCCATCGTCATTAGGAGGCCCTGAATGTTGTAATTAACATCAGTTTTGCGTCAGATTCGAAAAACTAGACTCACAGGAGACGGACCATAAGGTGCCGGAGGCAGCAATATCATCTTGGAGACAAGTCGGCTGGAGGACGATGTATTGATTCGCGATGCAATTTGAGATTTTCATCGCCGTTTGGAGGCCTTGAACGTTACAATTAACCATCAGTTTTGCGTCCGATTCGAAAATCTAGACTCACAGGAGAGGGAGCATAAGGTGCCCGAGGCAGCAATATCCCCTTGGAGACAAGTCGGCTGGAGGACGATGTATTGAATCGCGATGCAATTTGAGTTTTCCATCGTCATTAGAGGCCCTGAACGTTACAATTAACTATCAGTTTTGCGTCGGATTCGAAAATCTACACTCACAGGAGACGGATCATAAGGTGCCCAAGGCAGCAATATCCCCTTGGAGACAAGTCGTCTGGAGGACGATGTATTGAATCGTGATGCAATTTTAGATTTCCATCGTCATTAGGAGGCCCTGAATGTTACAATTAACATCAGTTTTGCGTCAGATTCGAAAAACTAGACTCACAGGAGACGGACCATAAGGTGCCCGAGGCAGCAATATCCCCTTGGAGACAAGTCGGCTGGAGGACAATGTATTGATTCGCGATGCAATTTGAGATTTTCATCGCCATTAGGAGGCCCTGAACGTTACAATTAACTATCAGTTTTGCGTCGGATTCGGAAATCTAGACTCGCAGGAGACGGACCATAAGGTGCCCAAGGCAGCAATGTCCCCTTGGAGACAAGGCGGCTGGAGGACGATGTATTGATTCGCGATGCAATTTGAGAATTTCATCGCCATTAGGAGGCCCTGAACGTATCAATTAACTATCAGTTTTGCGTCGGATTCGAAAATCTAGACTCGCAGGAGACGGACCATAAGGTGCCCAAGGCAGCAATATCCCATTGGAGACAATTCGGCTGGAGGACAATGTATTGATTCGCGATGCCATTTGAGTGTTCCATCGTGATTAGGAAGCCCTGAAAGTTACAATTAACCATTAGTTTTGCATCCGATTCGAAAATCTAGTCTCACAGGAGACGGACTATAAAGTGCCCGAGACAGCAGCATATCTTGGAGACAAGTCGGCTGGAGGACGATCTATTGAATCGCGATGCAGTTTGAGTGCTCCATCGTAATTAGGAGGCCCTGAACGTTACAATTAACTATCAGTTTTGCGTCCGATTCGAAAATCTAGACTCACAGGAAGCGGACCATAAGGTGCCCGAGGCAGCAATGTCCGCTTGGAGACGATTCGGCTAGAGGACGATGTATTGAATCGCGATGCAATTTGAGATTTGAATCGTCATTAGGAGGCCCTGAATAATACAATTAACATCAGTTTGGCGTAGGATTCGAAAATCTAGACTCACAGGAGACGGACCATAAGGTGCCCGAGGCAGCAATAACCCCTTGGAGACAAGTCGGCTGAAGGACGATGTATTGAATCGCGATACAATTTGAGATTTCCATCGTCATTATGAGGCCCTGAATGTTGTAATTAACATCAGTTTTGCGTCAGATTCGAAAAACTAGACTCACAGGAGACGGACCATAAGGTGCCCGAGGCAGCAATATCCCCGTGGAGACAAGCCGGCTGGAGGACGATGTATTGAATCGCGATGCAATTTGAGTTTTCCATCGTGATTAGTTGCCCTGAACGTTACAATTAACTATCAGTTTTGCGTCGGATTCGAAAATCTACACTCACAGGACACGGATCATAAGGTGCCCGAGGCAGCAATATCCCCTTGGAGACAAGTCGGCTGGAGGACGATGTATTGAATCGCGATACAATTTGAGATTTCCATCGTCATTAGGAGGCCCTGAATGTTGTAATTAACATCAGTTTTGCGTCAGATTCGAAAAACTAGACTCACAGGAGACGGACCATAAGGTGCCGGAGGCAGCAATATCCCCTTGGAGACAAGTCGGCTGGAGGACGATGTATTGATTCGCGATGCAATTTGAGATTTTCATCGCCGTTTGGAGGCCTTGAACGTTACAATTAACCATCAGTTTTGAGTCCGATTCGAAAATCTAGACTCACAGGAGAGGGAGCATAAGGTGCCCGAGGCAGCAATATCCCCTTGGAGACAAGTCGGCTGGAGGACGATGTATTGAATCGCGATGCAATTTGAGTTTTCCATCGTCATTAGAGGCCCTGAACGTTACAATTAACTATCAGTTTTGCGTCGGATTCGAAAATCTACACTCACAGGAGACGGATCATAAGGTGCCCAAGGCAGCAATATCCCCTTGGAGACAAGTCGTCTGGAGGACGATGTATTGAATCGCGATGCAATTTGAGATTTCCATCGTCATTAGGAGGCCCTGAATGTTGTAATTAACATCAGTTTTGCGTCAGATTTGAAAAACTAGACTCACAGGAGACGGACCATAAGGTGCCGGAGGCAGCAATATCCCCTTGGAGACAAGTCGGCTGGAGGACGATGTATTGATTCGCGATGCAATTTGAGATTTTCATCGCCGTTTGGAGGCCTTGAACGTTACAATTAACCATCATTTTTGCGTCCGATTCGAAAATCTAGAATCACAGTAGACGGACCATAAGGTGCCCGAGGCAGCAATATCCCCGTGGAGACAAGCCGGCTGGAGGACGATGTATTGAATCGCGATGCAATTTGAGTTTTCCATCGTGATTAGTTGCCCTGAACGTTACAATTAACTATCAGTTTTGCGTCGGATTCAAAAATCTACACTCACAGGACACGGATCATAAGGTGCCCGAGGCAGCAATATCCCCATGGAGACAAGTCGGCTGGAGGACGATGTATTGAATCGCGATACAATTTGAGATTTCCATCGTCATTAGGAGGCCCTGAATGTTGTAATTAACATCAGTTTTGCGTCAGATTCGAAAAACTAGACTCACAGGAGACGGACCATAAGGTGCCGGAGGCAGCAATATCCCCTTGGAGACAAGTCGGCTGGAGGACGATGTATTGATTCGCGATGCAATTTGAGATTTCCATCGTCATTAGGAGGCCCTGAATGTTACAATTAACATCAGTTTTGCGTCAGATTCGAAAAACTAGACTCACAGGAGACGGACCATAAGGTGCCCGAGGCAGCAATATCCCCTTGGAGACAAGTCGGCTGGAGGACGATGTATTGATTCGCGATGCAATTTGAGATTTTCATCGCCATTAGGAGGCCCTGAACGTTACAATTAACATCAGTTTTGCGTCAGATTCGAAAAACTAGACTCACAGGAGACGGACCATAAGGTGCCCGAGGCAGCAATATCCCCTTGGAGACAAGTCGGCTGGAGGACGATGTATTGAATCGCGATGCAATTTGAGTTTTCCATCGTCATTAGAGGCCCCGAACGTTACAATTAACTATCAGTTTTGCGTCGGATTCGAAAATCTACACTCACAGGAGACGGATCATAAGGTGCCCAAGGCAGCAATATCCCCTTGGAGACAATTCGGCTGGAGGACGATGTATTGAATCGCGATGCAATTTGAGATTTCCATCGTCATTAGGAGGCCCTGAATGTTACAATTAACATCAGTTTTGCGTCAGATTCGAAAAACTAGACTCACAGGAGACGGACCATAAGGTGCCCGAGGCAGCAATATCCCCTTGGAGACAAGTCGGCTGGAGGACGATGTATTGATTCGCGATGCAATTTGAGATTTTCATCGCCATTAGGAGGCCCTGAACGTTACAATTAACAATCAGTTTTGCGTCGCATTCGGAAATCTAGACTCGCAGGAGACGGACCATAAGGTGCCCAAGGCAGCAATATCCCCTTGGAGACAAGTCGGCTGGAGGACGATGTATTGATTCGCGATGCAATTTGAGAATTTCATCGCCATTAGGAGGCCCTGAACGTATCAATTAACTATCAGTTTTGCGTCGGATTCGGAAATCTAGACTCGCAGGAGACGGACCATAAGGTGCCCAAGGCAGCAATATCCCATTGGAGACAATTCGGCTGGAGGACAATGTATTGAATCGCGATGCCATTTGACTGTTCCATCGTGATTAGGAAGCCCTGAAAGTTACAATTAACCATCAGTTTTGCATCCGATTCGAAAATCTAGTCTCACAGGAGACGGACTATAAAGTGCCCGAGACAGCAGCATATCTTGGAGACAAGTCGGCTGGAGGACGATGTATTGAATCGCGATGCAGTTTGAGTGCTCCATCGTAATTAGGAGGCCCTGAACGTTACAATTAACTATCAGTTTGGCGTCCGATTCGAAAATCTAGACTCACAGGAAGCGGACCATAAGGTGCCCGATTCAGCAATGTCCGCTTGGAGACAATTCGGCTAGAGGACGATGTATTGAATCGCGATGCAATTTGAGATTTGAATCGTCATTAGGAGGCCCTGAATAATACAATTAACATCAGTTTGGCGTAGGATTCGAAAATCTAGACTCACAGGAGACGGACCATAAGGTGCCCGAGGCAGCAATAACTCCTTGGAGACAAGTCGGCTGAAGGACGACGTGTTGTATCGCGATGCAATTTGAGTTTTCCATCGCCATTAGGAGGCCCTGAACGTTACAATTAACTATCAGTTTTGCATCCGATTCGAAAATCTAGACTCACACGAGACGGACCATATGGTGCCCGAGGCAGCAATATCCCCTTGTAGACAAGTCGGCTGGAGGACAATGTATTGAATCTGGACGGAATGTGAGTGTTCCATTGTCATGAGGAGGCCCTGAACGTTACAATTAACCATCAGTTTTGCGTCCGATTCGAAAATCTAGACTCACAGGAGACGGACCATAAGGTGACTGAGGCAGCAATATCCCCTTGGAGACAAGTCGGCTGGAGGACGATGTATTAAATCGCGAGGCAATTTGAGTTTTCCATCTTCATTAGCAGGCCCTTAATGTTACAATTGATCATCAGTTTTGCGTCGGATTCGAAAATCTAGACTCACAGGAGACGGATCATAAGGTGCCCGAGGGAGCAATATCACCTTGGAGTCGGCTGGAGGACGATGTATTGAATCGCGATGCAATTTGAGATTTCCATCGTCATTAGGAGGCCCTGAATCTTACAATTAACATCAGTTGTGCGTCAGATTCGAAAAACTAGACTAACAGGAGACGGACCATAAGGTGCCGGAGGCAGCAATATCCCCTTGGAGACAAGTCGGCTGGAGGACGATGTATTGACTCGCGATACAGTTTGAGTGCTCCATCCTCATTTGGAGGCCCTGAACGTTACAATTAACTGTCAGTTTTGCGTCCGATTCGAAAATCTAGATTCACAGGAAACGGACCATAAGGTGCCCGAGGCAGCAATATCCCCTTGGAGACAAGTCGGCTGGAGGACGTATTATTGAATCGCGATGCAATTTGAAATTTCCATCGTCATTAGGAGGCCCTGAATGTTACATTTAACCTCAGTTTTGCGTCCGATTCGAAAATCTAGACTCGCAGGAGACGGACCATAAGGTGCCCAAGGCAGCAATATCCCCTTGTAGACAAGACGGCTGGAGGACGATGTATTGAATCGCGACGCAATTTGAGCGTTCCATCGTCATTAGGAGGCCCTGAACGTTTCAATTAACTATCAGTTTTGCGTCGGATTCGAAAATCTAGACTCATAGGAGACGGACCATAAGGTGCCCGAGGCAGCAAGATCCCCTTGGAGACAAGTCGGCTGGAGGACGATGAATTGAATCGCGATCCAAATTGAAATTTCCATCGTCATTAGGAGGCCCTGAATGTTACAATTAACATCAGTTTTGCGTCGGATTCCAAACTCTAGACTCACAGGAGACGGACCATAAGGTGCCCGAGGCAGCAATTTCCCCTTGGAGACAAGTCGGCTGGAGGACGATGTATTGATTCGCGATACAATTTGAGATTTTCATCGCCGTTAGGAGGCCCTGAACGTTACAATTAACCATCAGTTTTGCGTCCGATTCGAAAATCTAGAATCACAGGAGACGGAGCATAAGGTGCCCGAGGCAGCAATATCCCCTTGGAGATAAGTCGGCTGGAGGACGATGTATTGAATCGCGTTGCAATTTGAGTTTTCCATCGTCATTAGAGGCCCTGAACGTTTCAATTAGCCATCAGTTTTGCGTCGGATTCGAAAATATAGACTCACAGGAGCCGGATCATAAGGTGCCCGAGGCAGCAATATCAACTTGGAGACAAGTCGGCTGGAGGACGATGTATTGAATCGCAATGCAATTTGAGTTTTCCATCGCCATTAGGAGGCCCTCAACGTTACAATTACCTATCAGTTTTGCGTCCGATTCGAAAATCTAGACTCACAAGAGACGGATCATAGGGTGCCCGAGGCAGCAATATCCCCTTGGAGACAAGTTGGCTGAAGGACGATGTATTGATTGGCGATGCAATTTGAGACTTTCATCGCCATTAGGAGGCCATGAAGGTTACAATTAACTATCAGTTTTGCATCGGATTCGAAAATCTAGACTCGCAGGAGACAGACCATAAGGTGCCCAAGGCAGCAATATCCCCTTGTAGACAAGTCGGCTGGAGGACGATGTATTGAATCGCGACGCAATTTGAGTGTTATATCGTCATTAGGTGGCCCTGAACGTTACAATTAACCATCAGTTTTGCGTCGGATTCGAAAATCTTGACTCACAAGAGACGGACCATAAGGTGCCCGAGGCAGCAATATCCCCTTGGAGACAAGTCGGCTATGAGACGATGTATTGAATTGCGATGCAGTTTGAGTGCTCCATCGTCATTAGGAGGCCCTCAAAGTTACAATTAACTGTCAGTTTTGCGTCGGATACGAAAATCTAGACTCACAGGAGACGGATCATAAGGTGCCCGAGGCAGCAATATCCCCTTGGACACAAGTCGGCAGGAGGACGTAAATTGAGTGTTCCATCGTCATTAGGAGGCCCTGAACGTTACAATTAACCGTCAGATTTGCGTCGGATTCGAAAATCTAGACTCATAGTAGACGGACCATAAGGTGCCCGAGGCGGCAATATCCCCTTGGAGACAAGTCGGCTGGAGGACGATGTATTGAATCGCGATGCAATTTGAGATTCCAATCGTCATTAGGAGGCCCTGAATATTACAATTAACATCAGTTTTGCGTCCGATTCGAAAATACAGACTCACAGGAGACGGAGCATAAGGTGCCCGAGGCAGTAATATCCCCTGGGAGACAAGTTGGCTGGAGGACGATGTATTGATTCGCGATGCAATTTGAGACTTCCATCGTCATTAGGAGGCCCTGAATGTTACAATTAACATCAGATTTTCGTCAGATTCGAAAATCAAGTTTCACAGGAGACGGACCATAAAGTGCCCGGGACAGCAATATCCCGTTGGAGACAAGCCTGCTGGAGGACGATGTATTGAATCGCGATGCAATTTGAGTTTTCCATCGTCATTAGAGGAACTGAACGTTACAATTAACTATCAGTTTTGCGTCGGATTCGAAAATCTAGACTCACAGGAGACGGACCATAAGGTGCCTGAGGCAGCAATATCCCCTTGGAGACAAGTCGTCTGGAGGACGATGTATTAAATCGCGAGGTAATTTGAGTTTTCCATCTTCATTAGCAGGCCCTGAATGTTACAATTAATCATCAGTTTTGCGTCGGATTCGAAAATCTAGACTCACAGGAGACGGATCATAAGGTGCCCGAGGCAGCAATATCACCTTGGAGTCGGCTGGAGGACGATGTATTGAATCGCGATGCAATTTGAAATTTCCATCGTCATTAGGAGGCCCTGAATGTTACATTTAACATCAGTTTTGCGTCCGATTCGAAAATCTAGACTCGCAGGAGACGGACCATAAGGTGCCCAAGGCAGCAATATCCCCTTGTAAACAAGACGGCTGGAGGACGATGTATTGAATCGCGACGCAGTTTGAGTGTTCCATCGTCATTAGGAGGCCCTGAACGTTTCAATTAACTATCAGTTTTGCGTCGGATTCGAAAATCTAGACTCACAGGAGACGGACCATAAGGTGCCCGAGGCAGCAATATCCCCTTGGAGACAAGTCGGCTGGAGGACGATGTATTCAATCGCGACGCAATTTGAGTGTTCCATCGTCATTAGGAGGCCCTGAACGTTACAATTAACCATCAGTTTTGCGTCGGATTCGAAAATCTTGACTCACAAGAGACGGACCATAAGGTGCCCGAGGCAGCAATATCCCCTTGGAGACAAGTCGGCTATGAGACGATGTATTGAATCGCGATGCAATTTGAGTGCTCCATCGTCATTAGGAGGCCCTGAACGTTACAATTAACTGTCAGTTTTGCGTCGGATACGATAATCTAGACTCACAGGAGACGGATCATAAGGTGCCCGAGGCAGCAATATCCCCTTGGAGACAAGTCGGCTGGAGGACGTAAATTGAGTGTTCCATCGTCATTAGGAGGCCCTGAACGTTACAATTAACCATCAGATTTCCGTCGGATTCGAAAATCTAGACTCATAGTAGACGGACCATAAGGTGCCCGAGGCGGCAATATCCCCTTGGAGACAAGTCGGCTGGAGGACGATGTATTGAATCGGGATGCAATTTGAGATTCCAATCGTCATTAGGAGGCCCTGAATGTTACAATTAACATCAGTTTTGCGTCCGATTCGAAAATACAGACTCACAGGAGACGGAGCATAAGGTGCCCGAGGCAGTAATATCCCCTGGGAGACAAGTTGGCTGGAGGACGATGTATTGATTCGCGATGCAATTTGAGATTTCCATCGCCATTAGGAGGCCCTGAATGTTACAATTAACATTAGTTTTGCGTCAGATTCGAAAAACTAGACTCACACGAGACGGACCAAAAGGTGCCCGAGGCAGCAATATCCCCTTGGAGACAAATCGGCTGGAGGACGATATATTGATTGGCGATGCAATATGAAATTTTCATCGCCTTTAGGAGGCCCTGAACGTTACAATTAACTATCAGTTTTGCGTCGGATTCGAAAATCTAGACTCGCAGGAGACGGACCATAAGGTGCCCAAGGCAGCAATATCCCCTTGTAGACAAGTCGGCTGGAGGACGATGTATTGAATCGCGGCACAATTTGAGTTTTCCATCGTCATTAGGAGGCCCTGAATGTTACAATTAACATCAGATTTTCGTCAGATTCGAAAATCTAGTTTCACAGGAGACGGACCATAAAGTGCCCGAGACAGCAATATCCCGTTGGAGACAAGCCTGCTGGAGGACGATGTATTGAATCGCGATGCAATTTGAGTTTTCCATCGTCCTTAGAGGAACTGAACGTTACAATTAACTATCAGTTTTGCGTCGGATTCGAAAAACTAGACTCACAGGAGACGGACCATAAGGTGCCTGAGGCAGCAATATCCCCTTGGAGACAAGTCGGCTGGAGGACGATGTATTAAATCGCGAGGCAATTTGAGTTTTCCATCTTCATTAGCAGGCCCTGAATGTTACAATTAATCATCAGTTTTGCGTCGGATTCGAAAATCTAGACTCACAGGAGACGGATCATAAGGTGCCCGAGGCAGCAATATCACCTTGGAGTCGGCTGGAGGACGATGTATTGAATCGCGATGCAATTTGAAATTTCCATCGTCATTAGGAGGCCCTGAATGTTACATTTAACATCAGTTTTGCGTCCGATTCGAAAATCTAGACTCGCAGGAGACGGACTAAGGTGCCCAAGGCAGCAATATCCCCTTGTAAACAAGACGGCTGGAGGACGATGTATTGAATCGCGACGCAGTTTGAGTGTTCCATCGTCATTAGGAGGCCCTGAACGTTTCAATTAACTATCAGTTTTGCGTCGGATTCGAAAATCTAGACTCACAGGAGACGGACCATAAGGTGCCCGAGGCAGCAATATCCCCTTGGAGACAAGTCGGCTGGAGGACGATGTATTGAATCGCGATCCAAATTGAAATTTCCATCGTCATTAGGAGGTCCTGAATGTTACAATTAACATCAGTTTTGCGTCGGATTCCAAACTCTAGACTCACAGGAGACGGACCATAAGGTGCCCGAGGCAGCAATTTCCCCTTGAAGACAAGTCGGCTGGAGGACGATGTATTGATTCGCGATGCAATTTGAGATTTTCATCGCCGTTACGAGGCCCTGAACGTTACAATTAACCATCAGTTTTGCGTCCGATTCGAAAATCTAGACTCACAGGAGACGGAACATAAAGTGCCCGAGACAGCAATATCCCGTTGGAGACAAGTCGGCTGGAGGACGATGTATTCAATCGCGACGCAATTTGAGTGTTCCATCGTCATTAGGAGGCCCTGAACGTTACAATTAACCATCAGTTTTGCGTCGGATTCGAAAATCTTGACTCACAAGACACGGACCATAAGGTGCCCGAGGCAGCAATATCCCCTTGGAGACAAGTCGGCTATGAGACGATGTATTGAATCGCGATGCAATTTGAGTGCTCCATCGTCATTAGGAGGCCCTGAACGTTACAATTAACTGTCAGTTTTGCGTCGGATACGATAATCTAGACTCACAGGAGACGGATCATAAGGTGCCCGAGGCAGCAATATCCCCTTGGAGACAAGTCGGCTGGAGGACGTAAATTGAGTGTTCCATCGTCATTAGGAGGCCCTGAACGTTACAATTAACCATCAGATTTCCGTCGGATTCGAAAATCTAGACTCATAGTAGACGGACCATAAGGTGCCCGAGGCGGCAATATCCCCTTGGAGACAAGTCGGCTGGAGGACGATGTATTGAATCGGGATGCAATTTGAGATTCCAATCGTCATTAGGAGGCCCTGAATGTTACAATTAACATCAGTTTTGCGTCCGATTCGAAAAAACAGACTCACAGGAGACGGAGCATAAGGTGCCCGAGGCAGTAATATCCCCTGGGAGACAAGTTGGCTGGAGGACGATGTATTGATTCGCGATGCAATTTGAGATTTCCATCGCCATTAGGAGGCCCTGAATGTTACAATTAACATTAGTTTTGCGTCAGATTCGAAAAACTAGACTCACACGAGACGGACCATAAGGTGCCCGAGGCAGCAATATCCCCTTGGAGACAAATCGGCTGGAGGACGATATATTGATTGGCGATGCAATATGAAATTTTCATCGCCTTTAGGAGGCCCTGAACGTTACAATTAACTATCAGTTTTGCGTCGGATTCGAAAATCTTGACTCACAAGAGACGGACCATAAGGTGCCCGAGGCAGCAATATCCCCTTGGAGACAAGTCGGCTGGAGGACGTATTATTGAATCGCGACGCAATTTGAGTGTTCCATCGTCATTAGGAGGCCCTGAACGTTACAATTAACCATCATATTTGCGTCGGATTCGAGAATTTAGACTCACAGTAGACGGACCATAACGTGCCCGAGGCAGCAATATCCCCTTGGAGACAAGTCGGCTGGAGGACGATGTATTGAATCGCGATGCAATTTGAGATTTCCATCGTCATTAGGAGGCCCTGAATGTTACAATTAACATCAGTTTTGCGTCCGATTCGAAAATACAGACTCACAGGAGACAGAGCATAAGGTGCCCGAGGCAGCAATATCCCCTTGGAGACAAGTCGGCTGGAGGACGATGTATTGATTCGCGATGCAATTTGAGATTTTCATCGCCGTTTTGAGGCCTTGAACGTTACAATTAACCATCAGTTTTGCGTCCGATTCGAAAATCTAGACTCACAGGAGACGGAGCATAAGGTGCCCGACGCAGCAATATCCCCTTGGAGGCAAGTCGGCTAGAGGACGATGTATTGAATCGCGATGCAATTTGAGTTTTCCATCGTCATTAGAGGCCTTGAACGTTACAATTAACTATCAGTTTTGCGTCGGATTCGAAAATCTACACTCACAGGAGATGGATCATAAGGTGCCCGAGGCAGCAATATCCCCTTGGAGACAAGTCGTCTGGAGGACGATGTATTGAATCGCGATGCAATTTGAGATTTCCATCGTCATTAGGAGGCCCTGAATGTTACAATTAACATCAGTTTTGCGTCAGATTCGAAAAACTAGACTCACAGGAGACGGCCATAAAGTGCCCAAGGCAGCAATATCCCCTTGGAGACAAGTCGGCTGGAGGACGATGTATTGATTCGCGATGCAATTTGAGATTTTCATTGCCATTAGGAGGCCCTGAACGTTGCAATTAACTATCAGTTTTGCGTCGGATTCGCAAATCTAGACTCGCAGGAGACGGACCATAAGGTGCCCAAGGCAGCAATATCCCCTTGGAGACAAGTCGGCTGGAGGACGATGTATTGATTCGCGATGCAATTTGAGATTTTCATCGCTATTAGGAGGCCCTGAACGTTACAAATAACTATCAGTTTTGCGTCGGATTCGGAAATCTAGACTCGCAGGAGACGGACCATAAGGTGCCCAAGGCAGCAATATCCCATTGGAGACAAGTCGGCTGGAGGACGATGTATTGAATCGCGATGCAATTTGAGTTTTCCATCGCCATTAGGAGGCCCTGAACGTTTCAATTAACTATCAGTTTTGCGTCCGATTCGAAAATCTAGACTCACAGGAGACGGACCATAAGGTGTACCAGGCAGAAATATTCCCTAGGAGACAAGTCGGCTGGAGGACGATGTATTGAATCTGGACGGAATGTGAGTGTTCCATCGTCATTAGGAGACCCTGAACGTTACAATTAACCATCAGTTTTGCGACGGATTCGAAAATATAAACTCACAGGAGACGGACCATAAGGTGCCCTAGGCAGCAATATCCCCTTGGAGACAAGTCGGCTGGAGGACGATATATTGAATCTCGTCGCAATTTGAGTGTTCCCTCGAAATTTGGAAGCCCTCAACGTTACAATTACGTATCAGTTTTGCGTCCGATTCGAAAATCTAGACTCATAAGAGACGGACCATAAGGTGCCCGAGGCAGCAATATCCCCTTGGAGACAAGTCGGCTGGAGGACGATGTATTGAATCGCGATGCCATTTGAGTGTTCCATCGTGATTAGGAAGCCCTGAAAGTTACAATTAACTATCAGTTTTGCATCCGATTCGAAAATCTAGTCTCACAGGAGACGGACTATAAAGTGCCCGAGACAGCAGCATATCTTGGAGACAAGTCGGCTGGAGGGCGATGTATTGAATCGCGACAAAATTTGAGTGTTCCATCGTCATTAGGAGGCCCTGACCGTTTCAATTAACCATCAGTTTTGTGTCGGATTCGAAAATCTAGACTCACAGGAGACCGACCATAAGGCGCCCGAGGCAGCAATATCCCATTGGAGACAAGTCGGCTATGAGACGATGTATTGAATCGCGATGCAGTTTGAGTGCTCCATCATCATTAGGAGGCCCTGAACGTTACAATTAACCATCAGATTTGCGTCGGATTCGAAAATCTAGACTCATAGTAGACGGACCATAAGGTGCCCAAGGCGGCAATATCCCCTTGGAGACAAGTCGGCTGGAGGACGATGTATTGAATCGCGATGCAATTTGAGATTCCAATCGTCATTAGGAGGCCCTGAATGTTATAATTAACATCAGTTTTGCGTCCGATTCGAAAATACAGACTCACAGGAGACGGAGCATAAGGTGCCCGAGGCAGTAATATCCCCTGGGAGACAAGTTGGCTGGAGGACGATCTATTGATTCGCGATGCAATTTGAGAATTTCATCGTCACTAGGAAGCCCTGAACGTAACAATTAACATCAGTTTTGCGACCGATTCGAAAATCTAGACTCACAGTAGACGGACCATAAGGTGCCCGAGGCAGCAATATCCCCTTGGAGACAAGTCGGCTGGAGGACGATGTATTGATTCGCGATGCAATTTGAGATTTCCATCGTCATTAGGAGGCCCTGAATGTTACAATTAACATCAGTTTTGCGTCAGATTCGAAAAACTAGACTCACACGAGACGGACCATAAGGTGCCCGAGGCAGCAATATCCCCATGGAGACTAGTCGGCTGGAGGGCGATGTATTGATTGGCGATGCAATATGATATTTTCATCGCCATTAGGAGGCCCTGAACGTTACAATTAACTATCAGTTTTGCGTCGGATTCGAAAATCTAGACTCACAGTAGACGGACTATAAGGTGCCCGAGGCAGCAACATCCCCTTGGAGACATGTCGGCTGGAGGACGATGTATTGAATCGCGATGCAATTTGAGTTTTCCATCGTCATTAGGAGGCCCTGAACGTTACAATTAACCATCAGTTTTGCGTCGGATTCGAAAATCTTGACTCACAAGAGACGGACCATAAGGTGTCCGAGGCAGCAATATCCCCTTGGAGACAAGTCGGCTGGAGGACGTATTATTGAATCGCGACGCAATTTGAGTGTTCCATCGTCATTAGGAGGCCCTGAACGTTACAATTAACCATCATATTTGCGTCGGATTCGAGAATTTAGACTCACAGTAGACGGACCATAAGGTGCCCGAGGCAGCAATATCCCCTTGGAGACAAGTCGGCTGGAGGACGATGTATTGAATCGCGATGCAATTTGAGATTTCCATCGTCATTAGGAGGCCCTGAATGTTACAATTAACATCAGTTTTGCGTCCGATTCGAAAATACAGACTCACAGGAGACGGAGCATAAGGTGCCCGAGGCAGCAATATCCCCTTGGAGACAAGTTGGCTGGAGGACGATGTATTGACTCGCGATGCAATTTGAGATTTTCATCGTCATTAGGAGGCCCAGAACGTAACAATTAACATCAGTTTTGCGACCGACTCGAAAATCTAGACTCACAGTAGACGGACCATAAGGTGCCCGAGGCAGCAATATCCCCGTGGAGACAAGCCGGCTGGAGGACGATGTATTGAATCGCGATGCAATTTGAGTTTTCCATCGTGATTAGTTGCCCTGAACGTTACAATTAACTATCAGTTTTGCGTCGGATTCGAAAATCTACACTCACAGGACACGGATCATAAGGTGCCCGAGGCAGCAATATCCCCTTGGAGACAAGTCGGCTGGAGGACGATGTATTGAATCGCGATGCAATTTGAGTTTTCCATCGTCATTAGAGGCCCTGAACGTTACAATTAACTATCAGTTTTGCGCCGGATTCGAAAATCTACACTCACAGGAGACGGATCATAAGGTGCCCCAGACAGCAATATCCCCTTGGAGACAAGTCGGCTGGAGGACGATGTATTGAATCGCGATGCAATTTGAGTTTTCCATCGTCATTAGTGGCCCTGAACGTTACAATTAACTATCGGTTTTGCGTCGGATTCGAAAATCTACACTCACAGGACACGGATCATAAGGTGCCCGAGGCAGCAATATCCCCTGGGAGACAAGTTGGCTGGAGGACGATGTATTGATTCGCGATGCAATTTGAGAATTTCATCGTCACTAGGAGGCCCTGAACGTAACAATTAACATCAGTTTTGCGACCGATTCGAAAATCTAGACTCACAGTAGACGGACCATAAGGTGCCCGAGGCAGCAATATCCCCTTGGAGACAAGTCGGCTGGAGGACGATGTATTGATTCGCGATGCAATTTGAGATTTCCATCGTCATTAGGAGGCCCTGAATGTTACAATTAACATCAGTTTTGCGTCAGATTCGAAAAACTAGACTCACACGAGACGGACCATAAGGTGCCCGAGGCAGCAATATCCCCTTGGAGACTAGTCGGCTGGAGGGCGATGTATTGATTGGCGATGCAATATGAAATTTTCATCGCCATTAGGAGGCCCTGAACGTTACAATTAACTATCAGGTTTGCGTCGGATTCGAAAATCTAGACTCGCAGGAGATGGACCATAAGGTGCCTAAGGATGCAATATCCCCTTGCAGATAAGTCGGCTGGAGGACGTATAATTGAATCGCGACGCAATTTGAGTGTTCCATCGTCATTAGGAGGCCCTGAACGTTACAATTAACCATCATATTTGCGTCGGATTCGAGAATTTAGACTCACAGTAGACGGACCATAAGGTGCCCGAGGCAGCAATATCCCCTTGGAGACAAATCGGCTGGAGGACGATGTATTGAATCGCGATGCAATTTGAGATTTCCATCGTCATTAGGAGGCCCTGAATGTTACAATTAACATCAGTTTTGCGTCCGATTCGAAAATACAGACTCACAGGAGACGGAGCATAAGGTGCCCGAGGCAGCAATATCCCCTTGGAGACAAGTTGGCTGGAGGACGATGTATTGACTCGCGATGCAATTTGAGATTTTCATCGTCATTAGGAGGCCCTGAACGTAACAATTAACATCAGTTTTGCGACCGACTCGAAAATCTAGACTCACAGTAGACGGACCATAAGGTGCCCGAGGCAGCAATATCCCCGTGGACACAAGCCGGCTGGAGGACGATCTATTGAATCGCGATGCAATTTGAGTTTTCCATCGTGATTAGTTGCCCTGAACGTTACAATTAACTATCAGTTTTGCGTCGGATTCGAAAATCTACACTCACAGGACACGGATCATAAGGTGCCCGAGGCAGCAATATCCCCTTGGAGACAAGTCGGCTGGAGGACCATGTATTGAATCGCGATACAATTTGAGATTTCCATCGTCATTAGGAGGCCCTGAATGTTGTAATTAACATCAGTTTTGCGTCAGATTCGAAAAACTAGACTCACAGGAGACGGACCCTAAGGTGCCGGAGGCAGCAATATCCCCTTCGAGACAAGTCGGCTGGAGGACGATGTATTGATTCGCGATGCAATTTGAGATTTTCATCGCCGTTTGGAGGCCTTGAACGTTACAATTAACCATCAGTTTTGCGTCCGATTCGAAAATCTAGACTCACGGGAGAGGGAGCATAAGGTGCCCGAGGCAGCAATATCCCCTTGGAGACAAGTCGGCTGGAGGACGATGTATTGAATCGCGATGCAATTTGAGTTTTCCATCGTCATTAGAGGCCCTGAACGTTACAATTAACTATCAGTTTTGCGCCGGATTCGAAAATCTACACTCACAGGAGACGGATCATAAGGTGCCCGAGGCAGCAATATCCCCTTGGAGACAAGTCGTCTGGAGGACGATGTATTGAATCGCGATGCAATTTGAGATTTCCATCGTCATTAGGAGGCCCTGAATGTTACAATTAACATCAGTTTTGCGTCAGATTCGAAAAACTAGACTCACAGGAGACGGACCATAAGGTGCCCGAGGCAGCAATATCCCCTTGGAGACAAGTCGGCTGGAGGACGATGTATTGATTCGCGATGCAATTTGAGATTTTCATCGCCATTAGGAGGCCCTGAACGTTACAATTAACTATCAGTTTTGCGTCGGATTCGGAAATCTAGACTCGCAGGAGACGGACCATAAGGTGCCCAAGGCAGCAATATTCCCTTGGAGACAAGTCGGCTGGAGGACGATGTATTGATTCGCGATGCAATTTGAGA
The DNA here is from genome assembly GCF_023864275.1 of Schistocerca cancellata. NCBI lineage: Eukaryota > Metazoa > Arthropoda > Insecta > Orthoptera > Acrididae > Schistocerca > Schistocerca cancellata. The sequence goes on along the minus strand of NW_026047143.1, from coordinate 225,010 downwards.
TTTTCATCGCCATTAGGAGGCCCTGAACGTATCAATTAACTATCAGTTTTGCGTCGGATTCGGAAATCTAGACTCGCAGGAGACGGACCATAAGGTGCCCAAGGCAGCAATATCCCATTGGAGACAAGTCGGCTGGAGGACGATGTATTGAATCGCGATGCAATTTGAGTTTTCCATCGCCATTAGGAGGCCCTGACCGTTACAATTAACTATCAGTTTTGCGTCCGATTCGAAAATCTAGACTCACAGGAGACGTACCATAAGGTGTACCAGGCAGAAATATTCCCTAGGAGACAAGTCGGCTGGAGGACGATGTATTGCATCTGGACGGAACGTGAGTGTTCCATCGTCATTAGGAGACCCTGAACGTTACAATTAACCATCAGTTTTGCGTCGGATTCGAAAATCTTGACTCACAAGAGACGGACCATAAGGTGCCCGAGGCAGCAATAACCCCTTGGAGACAAGTCGGCTGGAGGACGTATTATTGAATCGCGACGCAATTTGAGTGTTCCATCGTCATTAGGAGGCCCTGAACGTCACAATTAACCATCATATTTGCGTCGCGATTCGAGAATTTAGACTCACAGTAGACGGACCATAAGGTGCCCGAGGCAGCAATATCCCCTTGGAGACAAGTCGGCTGGAGGACGATGTATTGAATCGCGATGCAATTTGAGATTTCCATCGTCATTAGGAAGCCCTGAATGTTACAATTAACATCAGTTTTGCGTCCGATTCGAAAACACAGACTCACAGGCGACAGAGCATAAGGTGCCCCAGAGAGCAATATCCCCTTGGAGACAAGTCGGCTGGAGGACGATGTATTGAATCGCGATGCAATTTGAGTTTTCCATCGTCATTAGTGGCCCTGAACGTTACAATTAACTATCAGTTTTGCGTCGGATTCGAAAATCTACACTCACAGGACACGGATCATAAGGTGCCCGAGGCAGCAATATCCCCTTGGAGACAAGTCGGCTGGAGGACCATGTATTGAATCGCGATACAATTTGAGATTTCCATCGTCATTAGGAGGCCCTGAATGTCGTAATTAATATCAGTTTTGCGTCAGGTTCGAAAATCTAGACTCACAGGAGACGGAGCATAAGGTGCCCGACGCAGCAATATCCCCTTGGAGGCAAGTCGGCTAGAGGACGATGTATTGAATCGCGATGCAATTTGAGTTTTCCATCGTCATTAGAGGCCCTGAACGTTACAATTAACTATCAGTTTTGCGTCGGATTCGAAAATCTACACTCACAGGAGACGGATCATAAGGTGCCCGAGGCAGCAATATCCCCTTGGAGACAAGTCGTCTGGAGGACGATGTATTGAATCGCGATGCAATTTGAGATTTCCATCGTCATTAGGAGGCCCTGAATGTTACAATTAACATCAGTTTTGCGTCAGATTCGAAAAACTAGACTCACAGGAGACGGCCATAAGGTGCCCAAGGTAGCAATATCCCCTTGGAGACAAGTCGGCTGGAGGACGATGTATTGATTCGCGATGCAATTTGAGATTTTCATTGCCATTAGGAGGCCCTGAACGTTGCAATTAACTATCAGTTTTGCGTCGGATTCGGAAATCTAGACTCGCAGGAGACGGACCATTAGGTGCCCAAGGCAGCAATATCCCCTTGGAGACCAGTCGGCTGGAGGACGATGTATTGATTCGCGATGCAATTTGAGATTTTCATCGCTATTAGGAGGCCCTGAACGTTAATTTAACTATCAGTTTTGCGTCCGATTCGAAAATCTCGACTCATAAGAGACGGACCATAAGGTGCCCGAGGCAGCAATATCCCCTTGGAGACAAGTCGGCTGGAGGACGATGTATTGAATCGCGATGCAATTTGAGTTTTCCATCGCCATTAGGATGCCCTGAAAGTTACAATTTACTATCAGTTTTGCATCCGATTCGAAAATCTAGACTCACAGGAGACGGAACATAAAGTGCCCGAGACAGCAATATCCCGTTGGAGACAAGTCGGCTGGAGGACGATGTATTCAATCGCGACGCAATTTGAGTGTTCCATCGTCATTAGGAGGCCCTGAACGTTACAATTAACCATCAGTTTTGCGTCGGATTCGAAAATCTTGACTCACAAGAGACGGACCATAAGGTGCCCGAGGCAGTAATATCCCATTGGAGACAAGTCGGCTATGAGACGATGTATTGAATCGCGATGCAGTTTGAGTGCTCCATCGTCATTAGGAGGCCCTGAACGTTACAATTAACCATCAGATATGCGTCGGATTCGAAAATCTAGACTCATAGTAGACGGACCATAAGGTACCCGAGGCGGCAATATCCCCTTGGAGACAAGTCGGCTGGAGGACGATGTATTGAATCGCGATGCAATTTGAGATTCCAATCGTCATTAGGAGGCCCTGAATGTTATAATTAACATCAGTTTTGCGTCCGATTCGAAAATACAGACTCACAGGAGACGGAGCATAAGGTGCCCGAGGCAGTAATATCCCCTGGGAGACAAGTTGGCTGGAGGACGATGTATTGATTCGCGATGCAATTTGAGAATTTCATCGTCACTAGGAGGCCCTGAACGTAACAATTAACATCAGTTTTGCGACCGTTTCGAAAATCTAGACTCACAGTAGACGGACCATAAGGTGCCCGAGGCAGCAATATCCCCTTGGAGACAAGTCGGCTGGAGGACGATGTATTGATTCGCGATGCAATTTGAGATTTCCATCGTCATTAGGAGGCCCTGAATGTTGGAATTAACATCAGTTTTGCGTCAGATTCGAAAAACTAGACTCACACGAGACGGACCATTAGGTGCCCGAGGCAGCAATATCCCCTTGGAGACTAGTCGGCTGGAGGGCGATGTATTGATTGGCGATGCAATATGAAATTTTCATCGCCATTAGGAGGCCCTGAACGTTACAATTAACTATCAGTTTTGCGTCGGATTCGAAAATCTAGACTCGCAGGAGACGGACCATAAGGTGCCTAAGGAAGCAATATCCCCTTGCAGATAAGTCGGCTGGAGGACGATGTATTGAATCGCGGCACAATTTGAGTGTTCCATCGTCATTAGGAGGCGATGAACGTTTCAATTAACCATCAGTTTTGCGTCGGATTCGAAAATCTAGACTCACAGGAGACGGACCATAAGGTGCCCGAGGCAGCAATATCCCCTTGGAGACATGTCGGCTGGAGGACGATGTATTGAATCGCGATGCAATTTGAGTTTTCCATCGTCATTAGGAGGCCCTGAACGTTACAATTAACCATCAGTTTTGCGTCGGATTCGAAAATCTTGACTCACAAGAGACGGACCATAAGGTGTCCGAGGCAGCAATATCCCCTTGGAGACAAGTCGGCTGGAGGACGTATTATTGAATCGCGACGCAATTTGAGTGTTCCATCGTCATTAGGAGGCCCTGAACGTTACAATTAACCATCATATTTGCGTCGGATTCGAGAATTTAGACTCACAGTAGACGGACCATAAGGTGCCCGAGGCAGCAATATCCCCTTGGAGACAAGTCGGCTGGAGGACGATGTATTGAATGGCGATGCAATTTGAGATTTCCATCGTCATTAGGAGGCCCTGAATGTTACAATTAACATCTGTTTTGCGTCCGATTCGAAAATACAGACTCACAGGAGACGGAGCATAAGGTGCCCGAGGCAGCAATATCCCCTTGGAGACAAGTTGGCTGGAGGACGATGTATTGATTCGCGATGCAATTTGAGACTTTCATCGTCATTAGGAGGCCCTGAACGTAACAATTAACATCAGTTTTGCGACCGATTCGAAAATCTAGACTCACAGTAGACGGACCATAAGGTGCCCGAGACAGCAATTTCCCCGTGGAGACAAGCCGGCTGGAGGACGATGTATTGAATCGCGATGCAATTTGAGTTTTCCATCGTCATTAGTTGCCCTGAACGTTACAATTAACTATCAGTTTTTCGTCGGATACGAAATTCTACACTCACAGGACACGGATCATAAGGTGCCCGAGGCAGCAATATCACCTTGGAGACAAGTCGGCTGGAGGACGATGTATTGAATCGCGATACAATTTGAGATTTCCATCGTCATTAGGAGGCCCTGACTGTTGTAATTAACATCAGTTTTGCGTCAGGTTCGAAAAACTAGACTCACAGGAGACGGACCATAAGGTGCCGGAGGCAGCAATATCCCCTTGGAGACAAGTCGGCTGGAGGACGATGTATTGATTCGCGATGCAATTTGAGATTTTCAACGCCGTTTGGAGGCCTTGAACGTTACAATTAACCATCAGTTTTGCGTCCGATTCGAAAATCTAGACTCACAGTAGACGGACCATAAGGTGCCCGAGGCAGCAATATCCCCGTGGAGACAAGCCGGCTGGAGGACGATGTATTGAATCGCGATGCAATTTGAGTTTTCCATCGTGATTAGTTGCCCTGAACGTTACAATTAACTATCAGTTTTGCGTCGGATTCGAAAATCTACACTCACAGGAGACGGACCATAAGGTGCCCAAGGCAGCAATATCCCCTTGGAGACAAGTCGGCTGGAGGACGATGTATTGAATCGCGATGCGATTTGAGATTACCATCGTCATTAGGAGGCCCTGAATGTTACAATTAACATCAGTTTTGCGTCAGATTCGAAAAACTAGACTCACAGGAGACGGACCATAAGGTGCCCGAGGCAGCAATATCCCCTTGGAGACAAGTCGGCTGGAGGACGATGTATTGATTCGCGATGCAATTTGAGATTTTCATCGCCATTAGGAGGCCCTGAACGTTACAATTAACTATCAGTTTTGCGTCGGATTCGGAAATCTAGACTCGCAGGAGACGGACCATAAGGTGCCCAAGGCAGCAATATCCCATTGGAGACAAGTCGGCTGGAGGACGATGTATTGAATCGCGATGCAATTTGAGTTTTCCATCGCCATTAGGAGGCCCTGAACGTTACAATTAACTATCAGTTTTGCGTGCGATTCCAAAATCTAGACTCACAGGAGACGTACCATAAAGTGTACCAGGCAGAAATATTCCCTAGGAGACAAGTCGGCTGGAGGACGATGTATTGAATCGCGACAAAATTTGAGTGTTCCATCGTCATTAGGAGGCCCTGAATGTTACAATTAACATCAGTTTGGAGTCGGATTCGAGAATCTAGACTCACAGGAGACGGACCATAAGGTGCCCGAGGCAGCTATAACCCCTTGGAGACAAGTCGGCTGAAGGACGACGTGTTGAATCGCGATGCAATTTGAGTTTTCCATCGCCATTAGGAGGACCTGAACGTTACAATTAACTATCAGTTTTGCATCCGATTCGAAAATCTAGACTCACCGGAGACGGACCATAAGGTGCCCGAGGCAGCAATATCCCCTTGGAGACAAGTCGGCTGAAGGACAATGTATTGAATCTGGACGGAATGTGAGTGTTCCATTGTCATCAGGAGGCCCTGAATGTTACAATTAACCATCAGTTTTGCGTCCGATTCGAAAATCTAGACTCACAAGAGACGGACCATAAGGTGCCATAGGCAGCAATATCCACTTGAAGACAAGTCAGCTGGAGGACGATGTATTGAATCGCGATCCAATTTGAGTTTTCCATCGTCATTAGGAGGCCCTGAACGTTACAATTAACTATCGGTTTTGCTTCCGATTCGAAAATCTTGACTCACGGGTGACGGACCATAAGGTGCCTGAGGCGGCAATATCCCCTTGGAGACCAGTCGGCTGGAGGAAGATTTATTGAATCGCGACGCAATTTGAGTTTTCCATCGTCATTAGGAGGCACTGAACGTTACAATTAACCATCAGTTTTGCGTCGGATTTGAAAATCTAGACTCACAGGAGACGGACCATAAGGTGCCCCAGGCAGCAATATCCCCTTGGAGACTAGTCGGCTGGAGGACGATGTATTGAATCGCACATGCAATTTGAGTTTTCGATCGTCATTAGGAGGCCCTGAACGTTACAATTAACCATCAGTTTTGCGTCGGATTCGAAAATCTAGACTCTCAGGAGACGGACCATAAGGTGCCTGAGGCAGCAATATCCCCTTGGAGACAAGTCGGCTTGAGGACGATGTATTAAATCGCGATGCAATTTGAGTTTTCCATCGTCATTAGGAGGCCCTGAACGTTACAATTAATCATCAGTTTTGCGTCGGATTCGAAAATCTAGACTCACAGGAGACGGATCATAAGGTGCCCGAGGCAGCAATATCACCTTGGAGTCGGCTGGAGGACGATGTATTGAATCGCGACAAAATTTGAGTGTTCCATCGTCATTAGGAGGCCCTGAATGTTACAATTAACATCAGTTTTGCGTCGGATTCCAAAATCTAGACTCACAGGAGACGGACCATAAGGTGCCCGAGGCAGCAATATCCCCTTGGAGACAAGTCGGCTGGAGGACGATGTATTGATTCGTGATGCAATTTGAGATTTTCATCGCCGTTAGGAGGCCCTGAACGTTACAATTAACCATGAGTTTTGCGTCCGATTCGAAAATCTAGACTCACAGGAGACGGACAATAAGGTGCCCGAGGCAGCAATATCCCCTTGGAGACAAGTCGGCTGGAAGACGATGTATTAAATCGCGTTGCAATTTGAGTTTTCCATCGTCACTAGAGGCCCTGATCGTTACAATTAACTATCAGTTTTGCGTCCGATTCCAAAATCTAGACTCACAGGAGATGGACCATAAGGTGTGCGAGGCAGAAATATTCCCTTGGAGTCAAGTCGGCTGGAGGACGATATATTGTATCTCGTCGCAATTTGAGTGTTCCATCGTCAAAAGGAGGCCCTCAACGTTACAATTACCTATCAGTTTTCGTCCGATTCGAAAATCTAGACTCGCAGGAGACGGACCATAAGGTGCCCAAGGCAGCAATATCCCCTTGTAGACAAGTCGGCAGTATGACGATGTATTGAATCGCGGCGCAATTTGAGTGTTCCATCGTCATTAGGAGGCCCTGAACGTTTCAATTAACCATCAGCTTTGCGTCGGATTCGAAAATCTAGACTCACAGGAGACGGACCATAAGGTGCCGGAGGCAGCAATATCCCCTTGGAGACAAGTCGGCTGGAGGACGATGTATTGAATCGCGATGCAATTTGAGTTTTCCATCGCCATTAGGAGGCCCTGAACGTTACAATTATCTATCAGTTTTGCGTCCGATTCGAAAATCTAGACTCACCGGAGTCGGACCATAAGGTGCCCGAGGCAGCATTATCCCCTTGGAGACAAGTCGCCTGGAGGACGATGTATTGAATCGCGATGCCATTTGAGTGTTCCATCGTGATTAGGAAGCCCTGAAAGTTACAATTAACTACCATTTTTGCATCCGATTCGAAAATGTAGACTCACAGGAGACGGACCATAAGGTGCCCGAGGCAGCAATATCCCCTTGGAGACAAGTTGGCTGGAGGACGATGTATTGAATCGCTATGCAATTTGAGATTTCCATCGTCATTAGAGGCCCTGAACGTTACAATTAACTATCAGTTTTGCGTCGGATTCGAAAATCTTCACTCACAGGAGACGGACCATAAGGTGTGCGAGGCAGAAATATTCCCTTGGAGACAAGTCGGCTGGAGGACGATATATTGTATCTCGTCGCAATTTGAGTGTTCCCTCGTCAAAAGGAGGCCCTCAACGTTACAATTACCTATCAGTTTTCGTCCGATTCGAAAATCTAGACTCGCAGGAGACGGACCATAAGGTGCCCAAGGCAGCAATATCCCCTTGTAGAGAAGTCGGCAGGAGGACGATGTATTGAATCGCGGCGCAATTTGAGTGTTCCATCGTCATTAGGAGGCCCTGAACGTTTCAATTAACCATCAGTTTTGCGTCCGATTCGAAAATCTAGACTCACAGGAGTCGGACCATAAGGTGCCCGAGGCAGCAATATCCCCTTGGAGACAAGTCGCCTGGAGGACGATGTATTGAATCGCGATGCCATTTGAGTGTTCCATCGTGATTAGGAAGCCCTGAAAGTTACAATTAACTATCAGTTTTGCATCCGATTCGAAAATGTAGACTCACAGGAGACGGACCATAAGGTGCCCGAGGCAGCAATATCCCCTTGGAGACAAGTCGGCTGGAGGACGATGTATTGAATCGCGATGCAATTTGAGATTTCCATCGTCATTAGGAGGCCCTGAATGTTACAATTAACATCAGTTTTGCGTCCGATTCGAAAATACAGACTCACAGGAGACGGAGCATAAGGTGCCCGAGGCAGCAATATCCCCTTGGAGACAAGTTGGCTGGACGACGATGTATTGATTCGCTATGCAATCTGAGATTTCCATCGTCATTAGAGGCCCTGAACGTTACAATTAACTATCAGTTTTGCGTCGGATTCGAAAATCTACACTCACAGGAGACGGATCATTAGGTGCCCGAGACAGCAATATCCCCTTGGAGACAAGTCGGCTGAGGACGATGTATTGAATCGCGATGCAATTTGAGATTTCCATCGTCATTAGGAGGCCCTGAATGTTACAATTAACATCAGTTTTCCGTCAGATTCGAAAAACTAGACTCACAGGAGACGGACCATAAAGTTCCCGAGCCAGCACTATCCCCTTGGAGACAAGTCGGCTGGAGGACGATGTATTGAATCTCGATGTAGTTTGAGATTTTCATCGCCATTAGGAGGCCCAGAACCTTACAATTAACTATCAGTTTTGCGTCGGATTCGAACATCTAGACTCACAGGAGACGGACCATAAGGTGCCCGAGGCAGCAATATCCCCTTGGAGACAAGTCGGCTGGATGACGATGTATTGAATCGCGACGCAATTTGAGTGTTCCATCGTCATTAGGAGGCCCTCAACGTTACAATTATTTATCAGTTTTGCGTCCGATTCGAAAATCTAGAATCACAAGAGACTGACCATAAGGTGCCCGAGGCAGCAATATGCCATTGGAGACAAGTCGGCTGGAGGATGATGTATTGAATCGCGATGCCATTTGAGTGTTCCATCGTGATTAGGAAGCCCTGAAAGTTACAATTAACTATCAGTTTTGCATCCGATTCGAAAATCTAGACTCACAGGAGACGGACTATAAAGTGTCTGAGACAGCAGCATATCTTGGAGACAATTTGGCTGGAGGACGATGTATTGAATCGCAACGCAATTTGAGTGTTCCATCGTCATTAGGCGGCCCTGAACGTTACAATTAACCATCAGTTTTGCGTCGAATTCGAAAATCTAGACTCATAAGAGACGGACCATAAGGTGCCCGAGGCAGCGATATCCCCTTGGAGACAAGACGTCTGGAGGACGATGTATTGAATCGCGATGCAGTTTGAGTACTCCATCGTAATTAGGAAGCCCCAGGACGTTACAATTAACTATCAGTTTTGCGTCCGATTCGAAAATCTAGACTCACAGGAAACGGACCATAAGGTGCCCGAGGCAGCAATATCCGCTTGGAGACAAGTCGGCTGGAGGACGATGTAACGAATCGCGATGCAATTTGAGATTTCAATCGTCATTAGGAGGCCCTGAATGTCAATATTAACATCAGTTTGGCGTCGTATTCGAAAACCTAGACTCACAGGAGACGGACCATAAGGTGCCCGAGGCAGCAATAACCCCTTGGAGACAAGTCGGCTGAAGGACGACGTATTGAATCGCGATGCAATTTGAGTTTCCCATCGCCATTAGGAGGCCCTGAACGTTACGATTAACTATCAGTTTTGCATCCGATTCGAAATTCTAGACTCACAGGAGACGGACCATAACGTCCCCGAGGCAGCAATATCCCCTTGGAGACAAGTCGGCTAGAGGACAATGTATTGAATCTGGACGGAATGTGAGTGTTCCATTGTCATCAGGAGGCCCTGAACGTTACAATTAACATCAGTTTTGCGTCGGATTCGAAAATCTAGACTCACAAGAGTCGGACCATATGGTGCCATATACAGCAATATCCCCTTGAAGATAAGTCAGCTGGAGGACGATGTATTGAATCGCGATGCAATTTGAGTTTTCCATCGTCATTAGGAGGCCCTGAACGTTACAATTAACTATCGGATTTGCGTCCGATTCAAAAATCTAGACTCACACGTGACGGACGGTAAGGTGCCCCAGGCAGCAATATCCCCTTGGAGACTAGTCGGCTGGAGGACGATGTATTGAATCTCAAATGCAATTTGAGTTTTCCATCGTCATTAGGAGGCCCTGAACGTTACAATTAACCATCAGTTTTCCGTCGGATTCGAAAATCTAGACTTACAGGGGACGGAACATATGGTGTCCGAGGCAGCAATATCCCCTTGGAGACAAGTCGGCTGGAGGACGATTTATTGAATCGCGACGCAATTTCAGTGTGCTGTCGTCTTTAGGAGGCCCTGAATGTTACAATTAACCATCAGATTTGCGTCGGATTCGAAAATCTAGACTCACAGGAGACGGATCATAAGGTGCCCGAGGCAGCAATATCCCCTTGCAGACATGTCGACTGGAGGACGATGTATTCATTCGGAATGCAATTTGAGATTTTCATCGTCATTAGGTGGCCCTGAACGTAACATTTAACATCAGTTTTGCGACCGATTCGAAAATCTAGACTCACAGTGGACGGACCTTACGGTGCCCGAGGCAGCAATATCCCCTTCGAGACAAGTCGGCTGGAGGTCGATGTATCGAATCGCGATACAATTTGAGATTTCCATCGTCATTAGGAGGCCCTGAATGTTACAATTAACCATCAGTTTTGCGTCGGATTCTAAAATCTAGACTCACAGGAGACGGACCATAAGGTGCCCGAGGCAGCAATATCCCCTTGGAGACAAGTCGGCTGGAGGACGATATATTGAATAGCGATGCAATTTGAGTTTTCCATCGCCATTATGAGGTCCTGAACGTTACAATTAACTATCAGTTTTGCGTCCGATTTGAAAATCTAGACTCACAGGAGACGGACCATAAGTTGTACAAGGTAGCAATATTCCCTTGGAGACAAGTCGGCTGGAGGACGATGTATTGAATCTGGACGGAATGTGAGTGTTCCATCGTCATTAGGAGACCCTGAACATTACAATAAACCGTCAGTTTTGCGTCGGATTCGAAAATCTAGACTCACAGGAGACGGACCATAAGGTGCCCCAGGCAGCAATATCCCCTTGGAGACAAGTCGGCTGGAGGACGATGTATTGAATCGCGATGCAATTTGAGTTTTCCATCGTCATTAGGAGGGCCTGAACGTTACAATTCACTATCGGTTTTGCGTCCGATTCGAAAATCTAGACTCACAGGAGACGGACCATAAGGTGCCTGAGGCGGCAATATCCCCTTGGAGACAAGTTGGCTGTAGGAGGATTTATTGAATCGCGACGCAATTTGAGTGTTCCATCGTCATTAGGAGGCACTGAACGTTACAATTAACCATCAGTTTTGCGTCGGATTTGAAAATCTAGCCACCCAGGAGACGGACCATCAAGTGCCCGAGGCAGCAATATCCCCTTGGAGACAAGTCGGCTGGGGGACGATGTATTGATTCTCGATGCAATTTGAGATTTTCATCGCCATTAGAAGGCCCTGAACGTTACAATTAACTATCAGTTTTGCGTCGGATTCGAAAATCTAGACTTGCAGGAGACGGACCATAAGGTGCCCAAGGCAGCAATATCCCCTTGTAGACAAGTCGGCTGGAGGACGATGTATTGAATCGCGACATAATTTGAGTGTTCCATCGTCATTAGGAGGCCCTGAACGTTTCAATTAACCATCAGTTTTGCGTCGGATTCGACAATCTTGACTCACAGGAGACGGACCATAAGGTGCCCGAGACAGCAATATCCCCTTGGAAACAAGTCGGCTGGAGGACGATGTATTGAACCGCGATGCAATTTGAGTTTTCCATCGCCATTAGGAGGCCCTGAACGTTATAATTAACTATCAGTTTTGCAACCGATTCGAAAATCTAGACTCACAGGAGACGGACCATAAGGTGTACGAGGCAGAAATATTCCCTAGGAGACAAGTCGGCTGGAGGACGATGTATTGAATCTGGACGGAATGTGAGTGTTCCATCGTCATTAGGAGACCCTGAACGTTACAATTAACCATCAGTTTTGCATCGTATTCGAAAATCTAAACTCACAGGAGACGGACCATGGGGTGCCCCAGGCAGCAATATCCCCTTGGACACAAGTCGGCAGGAGGACGATATATTGAATCGCGACGCAATTTGAAAGTTGCATCGTCATTAGGCGGCCCTGAACGTTACAATTAACCATCACTTTTGCGTCCGATTCGAAAATCTAGACTCACAAGAGACGGACCATAAGGTGCCCGAGGCAGCAATATCCGCTTGGAGACAATTCGGCTGGAGGACGATGTATTGAATCGCGATGCAATTTGAGATTTCAATCGTCATTAGGAGGTCCTGAATGTTACAATTAACATCAGTTTGGCGTCGGATTCGAAAATGTAGACTCACAGGAGACGGATCATAAGGTGCCCGAGGCAGCAATATCACCCTGGAGACAAGTCGGCTGGAGCACGATGTATTGAATCGCGATGCAATTTGAGTCTTCCATCGTCATTAGAGGCCCTGAACGTTACAAGTAACTATCAGTTTTGCGTCGGATTCGAAAATCTAGACTCACAAGAGACTGATCATAAGGTGCCCGAGGAAGCAATATCCCCTGGGAGACAAGTCGTCTGGAGGACGATGTATTGAATCGCGATGCAATTTGAGATTTCCATCGTCATTTAGAGGCCCTGAATGTTACAATTAACATCAGTTTTGCGTCAGATTCGAAAAACTAGACTTACAGGAGACGGACCATAAGGTGCCCGAGGCAGCAATATCCCCATGGAGACAAGTCGGCTGGAGGACGATGTCTTGATTCGCGATGCAATTTGAGATTTTCATCGCCATTAGGAGGCCCTGAAAGTTACAATTAACTATCAGTTTTGCGTCGGATTCGAAAATCTAGACTCGCAAGAGACGGACCATAAGGTGCCCAAGGCAGCAATATCCACTTGTAGACAATTCGGCTGGAGGACGATGTATTGAATCGCGATACAATTTGAGATTTCCATCGTCATTAGGAGGCCCTGAATGTTACAATTAACATCAGTTTTGCGTCGGATTCCAAAATCTAGACTCACAGGAGACGGACCATAAGGTGCCCGGGGCAGCAATATCCCCTTGGAGACAAGTCGGCTGGAGGACGATGTATTGTATAGCGATGCAATTTGAGTTTTCCATCGCCATTATGAGGCCCTGAACGTTACAATTAATTATCAGTTTTGCGTCCGATTTGAAAATCTAGACTCACAGGAGACGGACCATAAGGTGTACAAGGCAGCAATATTCCCTTGGAGACAAGTCGGCTGGAGGACGATGTATTGAATCTGGACGGAATGTGAGTGTTCCATCGTCATTAGGAGACCCTGAACATTACAATAAACCGTCAGTTTTGCGTCGGATTCGAAAATCTAGCCACACAGGAGACGGACCATCAAGTGCCCGAGGCAGCAATATCCCCTTGGAGACTAGTCGGCTGGAGGACGATGTATTGAATCCCACATGCAATTTGAGTTTTCCATCGTCATTACGAGGCCCTGAACGTTACAATTAACCGTCAGTTTTGCGTCAGATTCAAAAATCTAGACTTACAGGGGACGGACCATATGGTGTCCGAGGCAGCAATATCCCCTTGGAGACAAGTCGGCTGGAGGACGATTTATTGAATCGCGACGCAATTTGAGTGTTCTGTCGTCTTTAGGAGGCCCTGAACGTTACAATTAACCATCAGTTTTGCGTCGGATTCGAAAATCTAGACTCACAGGTGACGGGTCATAAGGTGCCTGAGGCAGAAATATCCCCTTGGAGACAAGTCTGCTGGAGGACGATGTATTAAATTGCGATGCATTTTGAGTTTTCCATCTTCATTAGATGCCCTGAACGTTACAATTAACATCAGTTTTGCGTCAGATTCGAAAAACTAGACTCACAGGAGACGGACAATAAGGTGCCCGAGGCAGCAATATCGCCTTGGAGACAAGTCGGCTGGAGGACGATGTATTGATTCGCGATGCAATTTGTGATTTTCATCGCCATTAGGAGACCCTGAACGTTACAATTAGCTATCAGTTTTGCGTCGGATTCGAAAATCTAGACTCGCAGGAGACGGACCATAAGGTGCCCAAGCAGCAATATCCCCTTTTAGACAAGTCGGCTGGAGGACGATGTATTGAATCGCGACGCAATTTGAGTGTTCCATCGTCATTAGGAGACCCTGAACGTTACAATTAACCATCAGTTTTACGTCGGATTCGAAAATCAAAACTCACAGGAGACGGACCATACGGTGCCCCTGGCAGCTATATCCCCTTGGAGACAAATCGGCTGGAGGACGATGTATTGAATCGCGATGCAATTTGAGTGTTCCATCGTCATTAGGAGGCCCTGAACGTTACAATTAACCATCAGTTTTGCGTCGGATTCGAAAATCAAGACTCACAGGAGACGGACCATACGGTGCCCCTGGCAGCTATATCCAATTGGAGACAAGTCGGCTGGAGGACGATATATTGAATCTCGTCGCAATTTGAGTGTTCCCTCGTCATTAGAAGGCCCTGAACGTTACAATTACCTATCAATTTTGCGTCCGATTCGAAAATCTAGACTCACAAGAGACGGACCATAAGGTGCCCGAGGCAGCAATATCCCCTTGCAGACAAGTCGGCTGGAGGACGTTGTATTGAATCGCGATGCAATTTGAGATTTCCATCGTCATTAGGAGGCCCTGAATGTTACAATTAACATCAATTTTGCGTCCGATTCGAAAATACAGACTCATAGGAGACGCAGCATAAGGTGCCCGAGGCAGCAATATCCTCTTGGAGACAAGTTGGCTGGAGGACGATGTATTGATTCGCGATGCAATCTGAGATTTTCATCGTCATTAGGAGGCCCTGAACGTAACAATTAACATCAGTTTTGCGTCCGATTCGAAAATCTAGACTCACAGGAGACGGAGCATAAGGTTCCCGAGGCAGCAATATCCCCTTGGAGACAAGTCGGCTGGAGGACGATGTATTGAAACGCGATGCCATTTGAGTGTTCCATCGTGATTAGGAAACCCTGAAATTTACAATTAACTATCAGTTTTGCATCCAATTCGAAAATCTAGACTCACAAGAGACCGACCATAAAGTGCCCGAGACAGCAGTATCCCCTTGGAGACAAGTCGGCTGGAGGACGATGTATTGAATCGCGACGCAATTTTAGTGTTCCATCGTCATTAGGAGGCCCTGAACGTTTCAATTAACCATCAGTTTTGCGTCGGATTCGAAAATCTAGACTCACAGGAGACGGATCATAAGGTGCCCGAGGCAGCAATATCCCCTTGGAGACAAGTCGGCTGAGGACGATCTATTCAATCGCGATGCAATTTGAGATTTCCATCGTCATTAGGAGGCCCTGAATGTTACAATTAACATCAGTTTTGCGTCAGATTCGAAAAACTAGACTCACAGGAGACGGACCATAAAGTGCCCGAGGCAGCAATATCCCCTTGGAGACAAGTCGGCTGGGGGACGATGTATTGATTCTCGATGCAATTTGAGATTTTCATCGCCATTAGAAGGCCCTGAACGTTACAATTAACTATCAGTTTTGCGTCGGATTCGAAAATCTAGACTTGCAGGAGACGGACCATAAGGTGCCCAAGGCAGCAATATCCCCTTGTAGACAAGTCGGCTGGAGGACAATGTATTGAATCGCGACATAATTTGAGTGTTCCATCGTCATTAGGAGGCCCTGAACGTTTCAATTAACCATCAGTTTTGCGTCGGATTCGACAATCTTGACTCACAGGAGACGGACCATAAGGTGCCCGAGACAGCAATATCCCCTTGGAAACAAGTCGGCTGGAGGACGATGTATTGAATCGCGATGCAATTTGAGTTTTCCATCGCCATTAGGAGGCCCTGAACGTTACAATTAACTATCAGTTTTGCAACCGATTCGGAAATCTAGACTCACAGGAGACGGACCATAAGGTGTACGAGGCAGAAATATTCCCTAGAAGACAAGTCGGCTGGAGGACGATGTATTGAATCTGGACGGAATGTGAGTGTTCCATCGTCATTAGGAGACCCTGAACGTTACAATTAACCATCAGTTTTGCATCGTATTCGAAAATCTAAACTCACAGGAGACGGACCATGGGGTGCCCCAGGCAGCAATATCCCCTTGGACACAAGTCGGCAGGAGGACGATATATTGAATCGCGACGCAATTTGAAAGTTCCATCGTCATTAGGCGGCCCTGAACGTTACAATTAACCATCACTTTTGCGTCCGATTCGAAAATCTAGACTCACAAGAGACGGACCATAAGGTGCCCGAGGCAGCAATATCCGCTTGGAGACAATTCGGCTGGAGGACGATGTATTGAATCGCGATGCAATTTGAGATTTCAATCGTCATTAGGAGGTCCTGAATGTTACAATTAACATCAGTTTGGCGTCGGATTCGAAAATCTAGACTCACAGGAGACGGATCATAAGGTGCCCGAGGCAGCAATATCACCTTGGAGACAAGTCGGCTGGAGCACGATGTATTGAATCGCGATGCAATTTAAGTCTTCCATCGTCATTAGAGGCCCTGAACGTTACAAGTAACTATCAGTTTTGCGTCGGATTCGAAAATCTAGACTCACAAGAGACTGATCATAAGGTGCCCGAGGAAGCAATATCCCCTGGGAGACAAGTCGTCTGGAGGACGATGTATTGAATCGCGATGCAATTTGAGATTTCCATCGTCATTTAGAGGCCCTGAATGTTACAATTAACATCAGTTTTGCGTCAGATTCGAAAAACTAGACTTAAAGGAGACGGACCATAAGGTGCCCGAGGCAGCAATATCCCCATGGAGACAAGTCGGCTGGAGGACGATGTCTTGATTCGCGATGCAATTTGAGATTTTCATCGCCATTAGGAGGCCCTGAAAGTTACAATTAACTATCAGTTTTGCGTCGGATTCGAAAATCTAGACTCGCAAGAGACGGACCATAAGGTGCCCAAGGCAGCAATATCCACTTGTAGACAATTCGGCTGGAGGACGATGTATTGAATCGCGACGCAATTTGAGTGTTCCATCGTCATTAGGAGGCCCTGAACGTATCAATCAATCATCAGTTTTACGTCGGATTCGAAAATCTGGACTCACAGGAGACGGACCATAAAGTGCCCGAGGCAGTAATATCCCCTTGGAGACAAGTCGGCTGGAGGACGATGTATTGAATCGCGATACAATTTGAGATTTCCATCGTCATTAGGAGGCCCTGAATGTTACAATTAACATCAGTTTTGCGTCGGATTCGAAAATCTAGACTCACAGGAGACGGACCATAAGGTGCCCGAGGAGGCAATATCCCCTTGGAGACAAGTCGGCTGGAGGACGATGTATTGTATAGCGATGCAATTTGAGTTTTCCATCGCCATTATGAGGCCCTGAACGTTACAATTAACTATCAGTTTTGCGTCCGATTTGAAAATCTAGACTCACAGGAGACGGACCATAAGGTGTACAAGGCAGCAATATTCCCTTGGAGACAAGTCGGCTGGAGGACGATGTATTGAATCTGGACGGAATGTGAGTGTTCCATCGTCATTAGGAGACCCTGAACATTACAATAAACCGTCAGTTTTGCGTCGGATTCGAAAATCTAGACTCACAGGAGACGGACCATAAGGTGCCCCAGGCAGCAATATCCCCTTGGAGGCAAGTCGGCTGGAGGACGATGTATTGAATCGCGATGCAATTTGAGTTTTCCATCGTCATTAGGAGGCCCTGAACGTTACAATTAACTATCGGTTTTGCGTCCGATTCGAAAATCTAGACTCACAGGAGACGGACCATAAGGTGCCTGAGGCGGCAATATCCCCTTGGAGACAAGTTGGCTGTAGGAGGATTTATTGAATCGCGACGCAATTTGAGTGTTCCATCATCATTAGGAGGCACTGAACGTTACAATTAACCATCAGTTTTGCGTCGGATTTGAAAATCTAGCCACACAGGAGACGGACCATCAAGTGCCCGAGGCAGCAATATCCCCTTGGAGACTAGTCGGCTGGAGGACGGTGTATTGAATCGCACATGCAATTTGAGTTTTCCATCGTCATTACGAGGCCCTGAACGTTACAATTAACCATCAGTTTTGCGTCAGATTCAAAAATCAAGACTTACAGGGGACGGACCATATGGTGTCCGAGGCAGCAATATCCCCTTGGAGACAAGTCGGCTGGAGGGCGATTTATTGAATCGCGACGCAATTTGAGTGTTCTGCCGTCTTTAGGAGGCCCTGAACGTTATAATTAACAATCAGTTTTGCGTCGGATTCGAAACTCTAGACTCACAGGAGACGGACCATAAGGTGCCTGAGGCAGAAATATCCCCTTGGAGACAAGTCGGCTGGAGGACGATGTATTAAATTGCGATGCAATTTGAGTTTCCCATCTTCATTAGACACCCTGAACGTTACAATTAACATCAGGTTTGCGTCAGATTCGAAAAACTAGACTCACAGGAGACGGACAATAAGGTGCCCGAGGCAGCAATATCCCCTTCGAGACAAGTCGGCTGGAGGACGATGTATTGATTCGCGATGCAATTTGAGATTTTCATCGCCATTAGGAGGCCCTGAACGTTACAATTAGCTATCAGTTTTGCGTCGGATTCGAAAATCTAGACTCGCAGGAGACGGACCATAAGGTGCCCCTGGCAGCTATATCCCCTTGGAGACAAGTCGGCTGGAGGACGATATATTGAATCTCGTCGCAATCTGAGTGTTCCCTCGTCATTAGAAGGCCCTGAACGTTACAATTACCTATCAGTTTTGCGTCGGATTCGAAAATCTAGACTCACAAGAGACTGATCATAAGGTGCCCGAGGAAGCAATATCCCCTGGGAGACAAGTCGGCTGGAGGACGATGTATTGAATCGCGACGCAATTTGAGTGTTCAATCGTCATTAGGAGGCCCTGAACGTTACAATTGACCATCAGTTTTGCGTCGGATTCGAAAATCAAGACTCACAGGAGACGGACCATACGGTGCCCCTGGCAGCTATATCCCCTTGGAAACAAATCGGCTGGAGGACGATGTATTGATTCGCGATGCAATTTGAGTGTTCCATCGTCATTAGGAAGCCCTGAACGTTACAATTAACCATCAGTTTTGCGTCGGATTCGAAAATCAAGACTCACAGGAGACGGACCATAAGGTGCCCCTGGCAGCTATATCCCCTTGGAGACAAGTCGGCTGGAGGACGATATATTGAATCTCGTCGCAATCTGAGTGTTCCCTCGTCATTAGAAGGCCCTGAACGTTACAATTACCTATCAGTTTTGCGTCCGATTCGAAAATCTAGACTCACAAGAGACGGACCATAAGGTGCCCGAGGCAGCAATAACCCCTTGGAGACAAGTCGGCTGGAGTACGATGTATTGAATCGCGATGCCATTTGAGTGTTCCATCGTGATTAGGAAGCCCTGAAAGTTACAATTAACTATCAGTTTTGCATCCAATTCGAAAATCTAGACTCACAGGAGACCGACCATACAGTGCCCGAGACAGCAGTATCCCCTTGGAGACAAGTCGGCTGGAGGACGAGGTATTGAATCGCGACGCAATTTTAGTGTTCCATCGTCATTAGGAGGCCCTGAGCGTTACAATTAACCATCAGTTTTGCGTCGAATTCGAAAATCTAGACTCACAAGAGACGGACTATAAGGTGCCCGAGGCAGCAATATCCCCTTGCAGACAAGTCAACTGGAGGCCGTTGTATTGAATCGCGATGCAATTTGAGATTTCCATCGTCATTAGGAGGCCCTGAATGTTACAATTAACATCAGTTTTGCGTCCGATTCGAAAATACAGACTCACAGGAGACGGAGCATAAGCTGCCCGAGGCAGCAATATCCCCTTGGAGACAAGTTGGCTGGAGGACGATGTATTGATTCGCGATGCAATCTGAGATTTACATCGTCATTAGGAGGCCCTGAACGTAACAATTAACATCAGTTTTGCGTCCGATTCAAAAATCTAGACTCACAGGAGACGGAGCATAAGGTGCCCGAGGCAGCAATATCCCCTTGGAGACAAGTCGGCTGGAGGACGATGTATTGAATTGCGATGCAATTTGAGATTTCCATCGTCATTAGAGGCCCTGAACGTTACAATTAAACTATCAGTTTTGCGTCGGATTCGAAAATCTACACTCACAGGAGACGGATCATAAGGTGCCCGAATCAGCAATATCCCCTTGTAGACAAGTCGGCTGAGGACGATCTATTGAATCGCGATGCAATTTGAGATTTCCATCGTCATTAGGAGGCCCTGAACGTTACAATTAAACTATCAGTTTTCCGTCGGATTCGAAAATCTAGACTCGCAGGAGACGGACCATAAGGTGCCCAAGGCAGCAATATCCCCTTGTAGACAAGTCGGCTGGAGGACGATGTATTGAATCGCGACATAATTTGAGTGTTCCATCGTGATTAGGATGCCCTGAACGTTTCAATTAACCATCAGGTTTGCGTCGGATTCGAAAATCTTGGCTCACAGGACACGGACCATAAGGTGCCCGAGACAGTAATATCCCCTTGGAAACAAGTCGGCTGGTGGACGATGTATTGAATCGCGATGCAATTTGAGTTTTCCATCGCCATTAGGAGGCCCTGAACGTTACAATTAACTATCAGTTTTGCAACCGATTCGAAAATCTAGACTCACAGGAGACGGACCATAAGGTGTACGAGGCAGAAATATTCCCTAGGAGACAAGTCGGCTGGAGGACGATGTATTGAATCTGGACGGAATGTGAGTGTTCCATCGTCATTAGGAGACCCTGAACGTTACAATTAACCATCACTTTCGCGTCCGATTCGAAAATCTAGACTCACAAGAGACGGACCATAAGGTGCCCGAGGCAGCAATATCCGCTTGGAGACAATTCGGCTGGAGGCCGATGTATTGAATCGCGATGCAATTTGAGATTTCAGTCGTCATTAGGAGGCCCTGAATGTTACAATTAACATCAGTTTGGCGTCGGATTCGAAAATCTGGACTCACAGGAGACGGATTATAAGGTGCCCGAGGCAGCAATATCCACTTGGAGACAAGTCGGCTGGAGGACGATGTATTGATTCGCGATGCAATTTGAGTTTTCCATCTCCATTAGGAGGCCCTGAACGTTACAATTAACTATCAGTTTTGCTTCCGATTCGAAAATCTAGACTCACAGGAGACGGACCATAAGGTGGCCAAGGCAGCAATATCCCCTTGCAGACAAGTCGGCTGCAGGACGATGTATTGAATTGCGACGCAATTTGCGTGTTCCATCGTCATTAGGAGGCCCTGAACGTTACAATTAACCATCAGTTTTGCGTCCGATTCGAAAATCCAGACTCACAGGAGACGGACCATAAGGTGGCCAAGGCAGCAATATCCCCTTGCAGACAAGTCGGCTGGAGGACGATGTATTGAATTGCGACGCAATTTGAGTGTTCCATCGTCATTAGGAGGCCTTGAACATTACAATTAACCATCAGTTTTGCGTCAGATTCGAAAATCTAGACTCACAGGAGACGGACCATAAGGTGTACAAGGCAGCAATATTCCCTTGGAGACAATTCGGCTGGAGGACGATGTATTGAATCTGGATGGAATGTGAGTGTTCCATCGTCATTAGATGACCCTGAACGTTACAATTGACAATCAGTTTTGCGTCGGATTCGAAAATCTAGACTCACAGGAGACGGACCATAAGGTGCCCCAGGCAGCAATATCCCCTTGGAGACAAGTCGGCTGGAGGACGATATATTGAATCTCGTTGCAATTTGAGTGTCCCTCGTCATTAGGAGGAACTGAACGTTACAATTAACTATCAGTTTTGCGTCGGATTCGAAAATCTAGACTCACAGGAGACGGATCTTAAGGTGCCCGAGGCAGCAATATCACCTTGGAGACAAGTCGGCTAGAGGACGATGTATTGATTCGCGATGCAATTTGAGATTCCCATCGCCATTAGGAGGCCCTGACCGTTACAATTAACTATCAGTTTTGCGTCCGATTCGAAAATCTAGACTCACAGGAGACGGACCATAAGGTGCCCAAGGGAGCAATATCCCCTTGTAGACAAGTCGGCTGGAGGACGATGTATTGAATTGCGACGCAAGTTGTGTTTTCCATCGCCATTAGGAGGCCCTGATCGTTACAATTAACTATCAGTTTTGCGTCCGATTCGAAAATCTAGACTCACAGGAGACGGACCATAAGGTGCCCGAGGCAGCAATATCCCCTTGGAGACAAGTCGGCAAGAGAACAATGTATTGAATCTGGACGGAATGTGAGTGTTCCATTGTCATCAGGAGGCCCTGAACGTTACAATTAACCATCAGTTTTGCGTCGGATTGGAAAATCTAGACTCACAGGAGACGGACCATAAGGTGCCCGAGGCAGCAATAAACCCTTGGAGACAAGTCGGCTGAAGGACGACGTATTGAATCGCGATGCAATTTGAGTTTTCCATCGCCATTAGGAGGCCCTGAACGTTACAATTAACTATAAGTTTTGAATCCGAATCGAAAATCTAGACCCACAGGAGACGGACCATAAAGTGCCCGAGGCAGCAATATCCCCTTGGAGACTAGTCGGCTGGAGGACAATGTATTGAATCGCACATGCAATTTGAGTTTTCCATCGTCATTAGGAGGCCCTGAACGTTACAACTAACCATCAGTTTTGCGTCGGATTCGAAAATCTAGACTTACAGGGGACGGACCATATGGTCTCCGAGGCAGCATTATCCCCTTGGAGACAAGTCGGCTGGAGGACGATTTACTGAATCGCGACGCAATTTGAGTGTTCTGTCGTCTTTAGGAGGCCCTGACGTTACAATTAACCATCAGTTTTGCGTCGGATTCGAAAATCTAGACTCACAGGAGACGGACCATAAGATGCCTGAGGCAGCAATATCCCCTTAGAGACAAGTTGGCTGGAGGACGATGTATTAAATCGCGATGCAATTTGAGTTTTCCATCGTCATTAGCAGGCCCTGAGCGTTACAATTAATCATCAGTTTTGCGTCGGAATCGAAAATCTAGACTCTCAGGAGACGGATCATAAGGTGCCCGAGGCAGCAATATCACCTTGGAGAGAAGTCGGCTGGAGGAAATTGATTCTGGACGAAATGTGAGTGTTCCATTGTCATCAGGAGGCCCTGAACGATACAATTAACCATCAGTTTTGCGTCCGATTCGAAAATCTAGACTCACAGGAGACGGACCATAAGGTGTACAAGGCAGCAATATTCCCTTGGAGACAAGTCGGCTGGAGGACGATGTATTGAAACTGGACGGAATATGAGTGTTTCATCGTCATTAGGAGACCCTGAACGATACAATTAACCATCAGTTTTGCGTCGGATTCGAAAATCTAGACACACAGGAGACAGACCATAAGATGCCCCTGGCAGCAATATCCCCTTGAAGACAAGTCGGCTGGAGGACGATATATTGAATCTCGTCGCAATTTGAGTGCTCCCTCGTCATTAGGAGCCCCTGAACGTTTCAATTACCTATCAGTTTTGCGTCCGATTCGAAAATCTAGACTCACAAGAGACGGACCATAAGGTGCCTGAGGCAGCAATAACCCCTTGGAGACAAGTCGGCTGGAGGACGATGTATTGAATCGCAATGCAGTTTGAGTGCTCCATCGTCATTTGGAGGCACTGAACGTTACAATTAACTATCAGTTTTGCATCCGATTCGAAAATCTAGACTCGCAGGAAACGGACCATAAGGTGCCCGAGGCAGCAATATCCCCTTGGAGAAAAGTCGGCTGGAGGACGTATTATTGAATCGCGACGTAATTTGAGTGTTCCATCGTCATTAGGAGGCCCTGAATGTTACAATTAACGATCATATTAGCGTCGGATTCGAAAATCTAGACTCACAGTAGACGGACCATAAGGTGCCCGATGCAGCAATATCCGCTTGGAGACAAGTCGGCTGGATAACGATGTATTGAATCGCGATGCAATTTGAGTTTTCCATCGTCATTAGAGGCCCTGAACGTTACAATTAACTATCACTTTTGCGTCGGATTCGAAAATCTAGACTCACAGGAGACGGATCATAAGGTGCCCGAGGCAGCAATATCACCTTGGAGACAAGTCGGCTGGAGGACGATGTATTGAATCGCGATGCAATTTGAGATTGCCATCGTCATTAGGAGGCCCTGAATGTTACAATTAAGATCAGTTTTGCGTCCGATTCGAAAATCTAGACTCACAGGAGACGGATCATAAGGTGCCCGAGGCAGCAATATCCACTTGGAGACAAGTCGGCTGGAGGACGATGTATTGAATTGCAATGCAATTTGAGTGTTCCATCGTGATTAGGATGCCCTGAAAGTTACAATTAACTATCAGATTTGCATCCGATTCGAAAATCTAGACTCACAGGAGACGGACCATAAAGTGCCAGAGACAGCAGTATCCCCTTGGAGACAAGTCGGCTGGAGGACGATGTATTGAATCGCGACGCAATTTGAGTGTTCCATCGTCATTAGGAGGCCCTGAACGTTACAATTAACCATCAGTTTTGCGTCGGATTCGAAAATCTAGACTTACAAGAGACGGACCATAAGGTGCACGACGCAGCAATATCCCCTTGGAGACATGTCGGCTGGAGGACCATGTATTGAATCGCGATGCAGTTTGAGTGTTCCATCGTGATTATTAGGCCCTGAACGTTACAATTAACTATCGGTTTTGCGTCCGATTCGAAAATCTAGACTCACAGGAAACGGACCATAAGGTGCCCGAGGCAGCAATATCCCCTTGGAGACAAGTCGGCAGGAGGACGTATTATTGAATCGCGTCGCAATTTGAGTTTTCCATCGCCATTAGGAGGCACTGAACGTTACAATTAACTATCAGTTTTGCGTCGGATTCGAAAATATAGACTCACAGGAGACGGAGCATAAGGTGCCCGAGGCAGCAATAACCGCTTGGAGACAAGTCGGCTGGAGGACGATGTATTGATTCGCGATGCAATTTGAGTTTTCCATCGCCATTAGGAGGCACTGAACATTACAATTAACTATCAGTTTTGCGTCCGATTCGAAAATCTAGACTCACAGGAGACGGACCATAAGGTGCCCAAGGGAGCAATATCCCCTTGTACACAAGTCGGCTGGAGGACGATGTATTGAATTGCGACGCAATTTGAGTGTTCCATCGTCATTAGGAGGCCCTGAACGTTACAATTAAAAAGTAAATTTTGCGTCAGATTCGAAACTCTAGACTCACAGGAGACGGACCATAATGTGCCCGAGGCAGCAATATCCCCTTGGAGACAAGTCGGCAGGAAGACAATGTATTGAATCTTTACGGAATGTGAGTGTTCCATTGTCATCAGGAGGCCCTGAACGTTACAATTAACCATCAGTTTTGCGTCGGATTGGAAAATCTAGACTCACAGGAGACGGACCATAAGGTGCCCGACGTATCAATATCCCCTTGGAGACAAGTCGGCTGGAGGACGATGTATTGAATATCGTCGTAATTTGAGTGTCCCCTCGTCATTAGGAGGCCCTGAACGTTACAATTAACTATTAGCTTTGCGTCCGATTCGACAATCTAGACTCACAAGAGACGGACCATAAGGTGCCATAGGCAGCAATATCCCCTTGAAGACAAGTCGGAGGGAGGACGATGTATTGAATCGCGTTGCAATTTGCGTTTTCCATCGTCATTAGGAGGCATTGAACGTAACAATTAACTATCGGTTTTGCGTCCGATTCGAAAATCTAGACTCAGAAGAGACGGACCATAAGGTGTACAAGGCAGCAATACTCCCTTGGAGACAAGTCGGCTGGAGGACGCAGTATTGAATCTGGACGGAATGTGACTGTTCCATCGTCATTCGATGACCCTGAACGTTACAATTAACAATCAGTTTTGCGTCGGATTCGAAAATCTAGACTCACAGGAGACGGACCATAAGGTGCCCCAGGCAGCAATATCCCCTTGGAGACAAGTCGGCTGGAGGACGATATATTGAATCTCGTTGCAATTTCAGTGTCCCTCGTCTATAGGAGGCCCTGAATGTTACAATTAAGATCAGTTTTGCGTCCGATTCGAAAATCTAGACTCACAGGAGACGGATCATAAGGTGCCCGAGGCAGCAATATCCACTTGGAGACAAGTAGGCTGGAGGACGATGTATTGAATTGCAACGCAATTTGAGTGTTCCATCGTGATTAGGAAGCCCTGAAAGTTACAATTAACTATCAGATTTGCATCCGATTCGAAAATCTAGACTCACAGGAGACGGACCATAAAGTGCCCGAGACAGCAGTATCCCCTTGGAGACAAGTCGCCTGGAGGACGATGTATTGAATCGCGACGCAATTTGAGTGTTCCATCGTCATTAGGAGGCCCTGAACGTTACAATTAACCATCAGTTTTGCGTCGGATTCGAAAATCTAGACTCACAAGAGACGGACCATAAGGTGCCCGACGCAGCAATATCCCGTTGGAGACAAGTCGGCTGGAGGACCATGTATTGAATCGCGATGCAGTTTGAGTGTTCCACCGTGATTATTAGGCCCTGAACGTTACAATTAACTATCAGTTTTGCGTCCGATTCGAAAATCTAGACTCACAGGAAACTGTCCATAAGGTGCCCGAGGCAGCAATATCCCCTTGGAGACAAGTCGGCAGGAGGACGTATTATTGAATCGCGACGCAATTTGAGTGTTCCATCGTCATTAGGAGGCCCTGAACATTACAATAAACCATCAGATTTGCGTCGGATTCGAAAATCTAGACTCACAGTAGACGGACCATAAGGTGCCCGAGGCAGCAATATCCCCTTGGAGACAAGTCGGCTGGAGGACGATTTATTGAATCGCGATGCAATTTGTGTTTTCCATCTTCATTAGAGGCCCTGAACGTTACAATTACCTATCAGTTTTGCGTCGGATTCGAAAATCTAGACTCACAGGAGACGGATCGTAAGGTGCCGGAGGCAGCAATATCACCTTGGAGACAAATCGGCTGGAGGACGATGTATTGAATCGCGATGCAATTTGAGATTTCAATCGTCATTAGGAGGCCCTGAATGTTACAATTAACATCAGTTTTTCGTCCGATTCGAAAATATAGACTCACAGGAGACGGAGCATAAGGTGCCCAAGGGAGCAATATCCCCTTGTACACAAGGCGGCTGGAGGACGATGTATTGAATTGCGATGCAATTTGAGTCTTCCATCGTCATTAGAGGCCCTGAACGTTACAAGTAACTATCAGTTTTGCGTCGGATTCGAAAATCTAGACTCAAAAGAGACTGATCATAAGGTGCCCGAGGAAGCAATATCCCCTGGGAGACAAGTCGGCTGGAGGACGATGTATTGAATCGCGATGCAATTTGAGATTTCCATCGTCATTTAGAGGCCCTGAATGTTACAATTAACATCAGTTTTGCGTAGGATTCGAAAAACTAGACTTACAGGAGACGGACCATAAGGTGCCCGGGGCAGCAATATCCCCATGGAGACAAGTCGGCTGGAGGACAATGTCTTGATTCGCGATGCAATTTGAGATTTTCATCGCCATTAGGAGGCCCTGAAAGTTACAATTAACTATCAGTTTTGGGTCGGATTCGAAAATCTAGACTCGCAAGAGACGGACCATAAAGTGCCCGAGGCAGTAATATCCCCTTGGAGACAAGTCGGCTGGAGGACGATGTATTGAATCGCGATACAATTTGAGATTTCCATCGTCATTAGGAGGCCCTGAATGTTACAATTAACATCAGTTTTGCATCGGATTCCAAAATCTAGACTCACAGGACACGGACCATAAGGTGCCCGAGGCAGCAATATCCCCTTGGAGACAAGTCGGCTGGAGGACGATGTATTGTATAGCGATGCAATTTGAGTTTTCCATCGCCATTATGAGGCCCTGAACGTTACAATTAACTATCAGTTTTGCGTCCGATTTGAAAATCTAGACTCACAGGAGACGGACCATAAGGTGTACAAGGCAGCAATATTCCCTTGGAGTCAAGTCGGCTGGAGGACGATGTATTGAATCTGGACGGAACGTGAGTGTTCCATTGTCATTAGGAGACCCTGAAAATTACAATAAACCGTCAGTTTTGCGTCGGATGCGAAAATCTAGACTCACAGGAGACGGACCATAAGGTGCCCCAGGCAGCAATATCCCCTTGGAGACAAGTCGGCTGGAGGACGATGTATTGAATCGCGATGCAATTTGAGTTTTCCATCGTCATTAGGAGGCCCTGAACGTTACAATTAACTATCGGTTTTGCGTCCGATTCGAAAATCTAGACTCACAGGAGACGGACCATAAGGTGCCTGAGGCGGCAATATCCCCTTGGAGACAAGTTGGCTGTAGGAGGATTTATTGAATCGCGACGCAATTTGAGTGTTCCATCGTCATTAGGAGGCACTGAACGTTACAATTAACCATCAGTTTTGCGTCGGATTTGAAAATCTAGCCACACAGGAGACGGACCATCAAGAGCGCGAGGCAGCAATATCCCCTTGGAGACTAGTCGGCTGGAGGACGATGTATTGAATCGCACATGCAATTTGAGTTTTCCATCGTCATTACGAGGCCCTGAACGTTACAATTAACCATCAGTTTTGCGTCAGATTCAAAAATCTAGACTTACAGGGGACGGACCATATGGTGTCCGAGGCAGCAATATCCCCTAGGAGACAAGTCGGCTGGAGGGCGATTTATTGAATCGCGACGCAATTTGAGTGTTCTGTCGTCTTTAGGAGGCCCTGAACGTTATAATTAACAATCAGTTTTGCGTCGGATTCGAAACTCTAGACTCACAGGAGACGGACCATAAGGTGCCTGAGGCAGAAATATCCCCTTGGAGACAAGTCGGCTGGAGGACGATGTATTGATTCGCGATGCAATTTGAGATTTTCATCGCCGTTAGGAGGCCCTGAACGTTACAATTAGCTATCAGTTTTGCGTCGGATTCGAAAATCTAGACTCGCAGGAGACGGACCATAAGGTGCCCAAGGCAGCAATATCCCCTTGTAGACAAGTCGGCTGGAGGACGATGTATTGAATCGCGATGCCATTTGAGTGTTCCATCGTGATTAGGAAGCCCTGAAAGTTACAATTAACTATCAGTTTTGCATCCAATTCGAAAATCTAGACTCACAGGAGACCGACCATTAAGTGCCCGAGACAGCAGTATCCCCTTGTAGACAAGTCGGCTGGAGGACGATGTATTGAATCGCGACATAATTTGAGTGTTCCATCGTGATTAGGAGGCCCTGAACGTTTCAATTAACATCAGTTTTGCGTCCGATTCGAAAATCTAGACTCACAGGAGACGGAGCATAAGGTGCCCGAGGCAGCAATATCCCCTTGCAGACAAGTCGGCTGGAGGACGATGTATTGAATCGCGATGCAATTTGAGATTTCCATCGTCATTAGAGGCCCTGAACGTTACAATTAACTATCAGTTTTGCGTCGGATTCGAAAATCTACACTCACAGGAGACGGATCATAAGGTGCCCGAGGCAGCAATATCCCCTTGGAGACAAGTCGGCTGAGGACGATCTATTGAATCGCGATGCAATTTGAGATTTCCATCGTCATTAGGAGGCCCTGAATGTTACAATTAACATCAGTTTTGCGTCAGATTCGAAAAACTAGACTCACAGGAGACGGACCATAAAGTGCCCGAGGCAGCAATATCCCCTTGGAGACAAGTCGGCTGGGGGACGATGTATTGATTCTCGATGCAATTTGAGATTTTCATCGCCATTAGGATGCCCTGAACGTTACAATTAACTATCAGTTTTCCGTCGGATTCGAAAATCTAGACTCGCAGGAGACGGACCATAAGGTGCCCAAGGCAGCAATATCCCCTTGTAGACAAGTCGGCTGGAGGACGATGTATTGAATCGCGACATAATTTGAGTGTTCCATCGTGATTAGGACGCCCTGAACGTTTCAATTAACCATCAGGTTTGCGTCGGATTCGAAAATCTTGACTCACAGGAGACGGACCATAAGGTGCCCGAGACAGCAATATCCCCTTGGAAACAAGTCGGCTGGAGGACGATGTATTGAATCGCGATGCAATTTGAGTTTTCCATCGCCATTAGGAGGCCCTGAACGTTACAATTAACTATCAGTTTTGCAACCGATTCGAAAATCTAGACTCACAGGAGACGGACCATATGGTGTACGAGGCAGAAATATTCCCTAGGAGACAAGTCGGCTGGAGGACGATGTATTGAATCTGGACGGAATGTGAGTGTTCCATCGTCATTAGGAGACCCTGAACTTTACAATTAACCATCACTTTTGCGTCCGATTCGAAAATCTAGACTCACAAGAGACGGACCATAAGGTGCCCGAGGCAGCAATATCCGCTTGGAGACAATTCGGCTGGAGGACGATGTATTGAATCGCGATGCAATTTGAGATTTCAATCGTCATTAGGAGGCCCTGAATGTTACAATTAACATCAGTTTGGCGTCGGATTCGAAAATCTAGACTCACAGGAGACGGATTATAAGGTGCCCGAGGCAGCAATGTCACCTTGGAGACAAGTCGGCTGGAACACGATGTATTGAATCGCGATGCAATTTGAGATTTCCATCGTCATTAGGAGGCCCTGAATGTTACAATTAACATCAGTTTTGCGTCCGATTCGAAAATCTAGACAATCAGGAGACGGATCATAAGGTGCCCGAGGCAGCAATATCCGCTTGTAGACAAGTCGGCTGGAGGACGATGTATTGATTCGCGATGCAATTTGAGTTTTCCATCTCCATTAGGAGGCCCTGAACGTTACAATTAACTATCAGTTTTGCGTCCGATTCGAAAATCTAGACTCACAGGAGACGGACCATAAGGTGGCCAAGGCAGCAATATCCCCTTGCAGACAAGTCGGCTGCAGGACAATGTATTGAATTGCGACGCAATTTGCGTGTACCATCGTCATTAGGAGGCCCTGAACGTTACAATTAACCATCAGTTTTGCGTCCGATTCGAAAATCCAGACTCACAGGAGACGGACCATAAGGTGGCCAAGGCAGCAATATCCCCTTGCAGACAAGTCGGCTGGAGGACGATGTATTGAATTGCGACGCAATTAGAGTGTTCCATCGTCATTAGGAGGCCTTGAACGTTACAATTAACCATCAGTTTTGCGTCAGATTCGAAAATCTAGACTCACAGGAGACGGACCATAAGGTGTACAAGGCAGCAATATTCCCTTGGAGACAATTCGGCTGGAGGACGATGTATTGAATCTGGAAGGAATGTGAGTGTTCCATCGTCATTAGATGACCCTGAACGTTACAATTGACAATCAGTTTTGCGTCGGATTCGAAAATCTAGACTCACAGGAGACGGACCATAAGGTGCCCCAGGCAGCAATATCCCCTTGGAGACAAGTCGGCTGGAGGACGATATATTGAATCTCGTTGCAATTTGAGTGTCCCTCGTCATTAGGAGGAACTGAACGTTACAATTAACTATCAGTTTTGCGTCGGATTCGAAAATCTAGACTCACAGGAGACGGATCGTAAGGTGCCCGAGGCAGCAATATCACCTTGGAGACAAGTCGGCTAGAGGACGATGTATTGATTCGCGATGCAATTTGAGATTTCCATCGCCATTAGGAGGCCCTGACCGTTACAATTAACTATCGGTTTTGCGTCCGATTCGAAAATCTAGACTCACAGGAGACGGACCATAAGGTTCCCAAGGGAGCAATATCCCCTTGTAGACAAGTCGGCTGGAGGACGATGTATTGAATTGCGACGCAATTTGTGTTTTCCATCGCCATTAGGAGGCCCTGATCGTTACAATTAACTATCAGTCTTGCGTCCGATTCGAAAATCTAGACTCACAGGAGACGGACCATAAGGTGCCCGAGGCAGCAATATCCCCTTGGAGACAAGTCGGCAAGAGAACAATGTATTGAATCTGGACGGAATGTGAGTGTTCCATTGTCATCAGGAGGCCCTGAACGTTACAATTAACCATCAGTTTTGCGTCGGATTGGAAAATCTAGACTCACAGGAGACGGACCATAAGGTGCCCGAGGCAGCAATAACCCCTTGGAGACAAGTCGGCTGAAAGACGACGTATTGAATCGCGATGCATTTTGAGTTTTCCATCGCCATTAGGAGGCCCTGAACGTTACAATTAACTATAAGTTTTGAATCCGAATCGAAAATCTAGACTCACAGGAGACGGACCATAAAGTGCCCGAGGCAGCAATATCCCCTTGGAGACTAGTCGGCTGGAGGACAATGTATTGAATCGCACATGCAATTTGAGTTTTCCATCGTCATTAGGAGGCCCTGAACGTTACAACTAACCATCAGTTTTGCGTCGGATTCGAAAATCTAGACTTACAGGGGACGGACCATATGGTCTCCGAGGCAGCATTATCCCCTTTGAGACAAGTCGGCTGGAGGACGATTTATTGAATCGCGACGCAATTTGAGTGTTCTGTCGTCTTTAGGAGGCCCTGAACGTTACAATTAACCATCAGTTTTGCGTCGGATTCGAAAATCTAGACACACAGGAGACGGACCATAAGATGCCTGAGGCTGCAATATCCCCTTAGAGACAAGTTGGCTGGAGGACGATGTATTACATCGCGATGCAATTTGAGTTTTCCATCGTCATTAGCAGGCCCTGAGCGTTACAATTAATCATCAGTTTTGCGTCGGAATCGAAAATCTAGACTGTCAGGAGACGGATCATAAGGTGCCCGAGGCAGCAATATCACCTTGGAGACAAGTCGGCTGGAGGACGATGTACTGATTCGCGATGCAATTTGAGATTTCCATCGTCATTAGGAGGCCCTGAATGTATCAATTAACATCAGTTTTGCGTCCGATTCGAAAATATAGACTCACAGGAGACGGAGCATAAGGTGCCCGAGGCAGCAATATCACCTTGGAGACAAGTCGGCTGGAGGAAATTGATTCTGGACGGAATGTGAGTGTTCCATTGTCATCAGGAGGCCCTGAACGATACAATTAACCATCAGTTTTGCGTCCGATTCGAAAATATAGACACACAGGAGACGGACCATAAGATGCCCCTGGCAGCAATATCCCCTTGAAGACAAGTCGGCTGGAAGACGATATATTGAATCTCGTCGCAATTTGAGTGTTCCCTCGTCATTAGGAGCCCCTGAACGTTTCAATTACCTATCAGTTTTGCGTCCGATTCGAAAATCTAGACTCACAAGAGACGGACCATAAGGTGCCTGAGGCAGCAATAACCCCTTGGAGACAAGTCGGCTGGAGGACGATGTATTGAATCGCAATGCAGTTTGAGTGCTCCATCGTCATTTGGAGGCACTGAACGTTACAATTAACTATCAGTTTTGCATCCGATTCGAAAATCTAGACTCGCAGGAAACGGACCATAAGGTGCCCGAGGCAGCAATATCCCCTTGGAGAAAAGTCGGCTGGAGGACGTATTATTGAATCGCGACGTAATTTGAGTGTTCCATCGTCATTAGGAGGCCCTGAATGTTACAATTAACGATCATATTAGCGTCGGATTCGAAAATCTAGACTCACAGTAGACGGACCATAAGGTGCCCGAGGCAGCAATATCCGCTTGGAGACAAGTCGGCTGGATAACGATGTATTGAATCGCGATGCAATTTGAGTTTTCCATCGTCATTAGAGGCCCTGAACGTTACAATTAACTATCACTTTTGCGTCGGATTCGAAAATCTAGACTCACAAGAGACGGACCATAAGGTGCACGACGCAGCAATATCCCCTTGGAGACATGTCGGCTGGAGGACCATGTATTGAATCGCGATGCAGTTTGAGTGTTCCATCGTGATTATTAGGCCCTGAACGTTACAATTAACTATCAGTTTTGTGTCCGATTCGAAAATCTAGACTCACAGGAAACGGAACATAAGGTGCCCGAGGCAGCAATATCCCCTTGGAGACAAGTCGGCAGGAGCACGTATTATTGAATCCCGTCGCAATTTGAGTTTTCCATCGCCATTTGGAGGCACTGAACGTTACAATTAACTATCAGTTTTGCGTCGGATTCGAAAATATAGACTCACAGGAGACGGAGCATAAGGTGCCCGAGGCAGCAATAACCGCTTGGAGACAAGTCGGCTGGAGGACGATGTATTGATTCGCGATGCAATTTGAGTTTTCCATCGCCATTAGGAGGCACTGAACGTTACAATTAACTATCAGTTTTGCGTCCGATTCGAAAATCTAGACTCACAGGAGACGGACCATAAGGTGCCCAAGGGAGCAATATCCCCTTGTACACAAGTCGGCTGGAGGACGATGTATTGAATTGCGACGCAATTTGAGTGTTCCATCGTCATTAGGAGGCCCTGAACGTTACAATTAAAAATCAATTTTGCGTCAGATTCGAAACTCTAGACTCACAGGAGACGGACCATAATGTGCCCGAGGCAGCAATATCCCCTTGGAGACAAGTCGGCAGGAGGACAATTTATTGATTCTTTACGGAATGTGAGTGTTCCATTGTCATCAGGAGGCCCTGAACGTTACAATTAACCATCAGTTTTGCGTCGGATTGGAAAATCTAGACTCACAGGAGACGGACCATAAGGTGCCCGACGTATCAATATCCCCTTGGAGGCAAGTCGGCTGGAGGACGATGTATTGAATATCGTCGTAATTTGAGTGTCCCCTCGTCATTAGGAGGCCCTGAACGTTACAATTAACTATTAGCTTTGCGTCCGATTCGACAATCTAGACTCACAAGAGACGGACCATAAGGTGCCATAGGCAGCAATATCCCCTTGAAGACAAGTCGGAGGTAGGACGATGTATTGAATCGCGTTGCAATTTGCGTTTTCCATCGTCATTTGGAGGCATTGAACGTAACAATTAACTATCGGTTTTGCGTCCGATTCGAAAATCTAGACTCAGAAGAGACGGACCATAAGGTGTACAAGGCAGCAATACTCCCTTGGAGACAAGTCGGCTGGAGGACGCAGTATTGAATCTGGACGGAATGTGACTGTTCCATCGTCATTCGATGACCCTGAACGTTACAATTAACAATCAGTTTTGCGTCGGATTCGAATATCTAGACTCACAGGAGACGGACCATAAGGTGCCCCAGGCAGCAATATCCCCTTGGAGACAAGTCGGCTGGAGGACGATATATTGAATCTCGTTGCAATTTCAGTGTCCCTCGTCTATAGGAGGCCCTGAACGTTACAATTAACTATCAGTTTTGCGTCCGATTCGAAAATCTACACTCACAGGAGACGGACCATAAGGTGCCCGAGGCAGCAAAAACCCCTTGGAGACAAGTCGGCTGAAGGACGACGTATTGAATCGCGATGCAATTTGAGTTTTCCATCGCCATTAGGAGGCCCTGAACGTTACAATTAACTATAAGTTTTGCATCCGATTCGAAAATCTAGACTCACAGGAGACGGACCAGGTGCCCTGGCCTGAGGCAGCAATATCCCCTTAGAGACAAGTCGGCTGGAGGACGATGTATTGAATCGCGATGCAATTTGAGTTTTCCATCGTCATTAGCAGGCCCTGAACGTTACAGTTAATCATCAGTTTTGCGTCGGAATCGACAATCTAGACTCTCAGGAGCCGGATCATAAGGTGCCCGAGGCAGCAATATCACGTCGGAGACAAGTCGGCTGGAGGACGATGTATTGATTCGCGATGCAATTTGAGATTTCCATCGTCATTAGGAGGCCCTGATTGTTTCAATTAACATCAGTTTTGCGTCCGATTCGAAAATATAGACTCACAGGAGACGGAGCATAAGGTGCCCGAGGCAGCAATATCACCTTGGAGACAAGTCGGCTGGAGGACAAAGTATTGATTCTGGACGGAATGTGAGTGTTCCATTGTCATCAGGAGGCCCTGAACGTTACAATTAACTATCAGTTTTGTGTCCGATTCGAAAATCTAGACTCACAGGAGACGGACCATAAGGTGTACAAGGCAGCAATATTCCCTTGGAGACAAGTCGGCTGGAGGACGATGTATTGAAACTGGACGGAATGTGAGTGTTCCATCGTCATTAGGAGACCCTGAACGATGCAATTAACCATCAGTTTTGCGTCGGATTCGAAAATCTAGACTCACAGGAGACGGACCATAAGGTGCCCCTGGCAGCAATATCCCCTGAAGACAAGTCGGCTGGAGGACGATATATTGAATCTCGTCGCAATTTGAGTGTTCCCTCGTCATTAGAAGGCCCTGAACGTTACAATTACCTATCAGTTTTGCGTCCGATTCGAAAATCTAGACTCACAAGAGACAGACCATAAGGTGCCTGAGGCAGCAATAACCCCTTGGAGACAAGTCGGCTGGAGGACGATGTATTGAATCGCGATGCAGTTTGAGTGCTCCATCGTCCTTTGGAGGCCCTGAACGTTACAATTAACTATCAGTTTTGCGTCCGATTCGAGAATCTAGACTCACAGGAAACGGACCATAAGTTGCCCGAGGCAGCAATATCCCCTTGGACAAAAGTCGGCTGGGGGACCAATTATTGAATCGCGACGTAAATTGAGTGTTCCATCGTCATTAGGAGACCCTGAACGTTACAATTAACCATCATATTAGCGTCGGATTCGAAAATCTATACTCACAGTAGACGACCATAAGGTGCCCCAGGCAGCAATATCCCCTTGGAGACAAGTCGGCTGGATGACGATGTATTGAATCGCGATGCAATTTGAGTTTTCCATCGTCATTAGAGGCCCTGAACGTTACAATTAACTATCAGTTTTGCGTCGGATTCGAAAATCTAGACTCACAGGAGACGGATCATAAGGTGCCCGAGGCATCAATATCCACTTGGAGACAAGTCGGCTGGAGGACGATGTATTGAATTGCGACGCAATTTGAGTGTTCCATCGTGATTAGGAAGCCCTGAAAGTTACAATTAACTAACCGATTCGAAAATGTAGACTCACAGGAGACGTACCATAACGTGCCCGAGACAGCAGTAGTCCCTTGGAGACAAGTCGGCTGGAGGACGATGTATTGAATCGCGATGCAGTTTGAGTGCTCCATCGTGATTAGGAGGCCCTGAACGTTACAATTAACTATCAGTTTTGCGTCCGATTCGAAAATGTAGACTCACAGGAGACGGACCTTAAGGTGCCCAAGGGAGCAATATCCCCTTGTAGACAAGTCGGCTGGAGTACGATGTATTGAATTGCGACGCAATTTGAGTGTTCCATCGTCATTAGGAGGCCCTGAACGTTACAATTAACCATCAGTTTTGCGTCAGATTCGAAAATCTAGACTCACAGGAGACAGACCATAATGTGCCCGAGGCAGCAATATCCCCTTGGAGACAAGTCGGCTGGAGGACGATGTATTTATTTGCGATGCAATTTCAGATTTCAATCGTCATTCGAAGGCCCTGAATGTTACAATTAACATCAGTTTGGCGTCGGATTCGAAAATCTAGACTCACAGGAGACGGACCATAAGGTGCCCGAGGCAGCAATGTCCCCTTGCAGACAAGTCGGCAGGAGGACAATGTATTGAATCTGGACGGAATGTGAGTGTTCCATTGTCATCGGGAGGCTATGAGCGTTACATTTAACCATCAGTTTTGCGTCGGATTGGAAAATCTAGACTCACAGGAGACGGACCTTAAGGTGCCCGACGTATCAATATCCCCTTGGAGACAAGTCGGCTGGAGGACGATGTATTGAATCTCGTCGCAATTTGAGTGATCCCTCGTCATTACGAGGCCCTGAACGTAACAATTAACTATTTGCTTTGCGTCCGATTCGTCAATCTAGACTCACAAGAGACGGACCATATGGTGCCATAGGCAGCAATATCCCCTTGAAGGCAAGTCGGAGGGAGGACGATGTATTGAATAGCGATGCAATTTGAGTTTTCCATCGTCATTAGGAGGCCCTGAACGTTACAATTAACTATCAGTTTTGCGTCCGATTCGAATATCTAGACTCAGAGGAGACGGACCATAAGGTGTACAAGGCAGCAATATTCCCTTGGAGACAAGTCGGCTGGAGGACGATGTAACGAATCTGGACGGAATGTGAGTGTTCCATCGTCATTAGATGACCCTGAACGTTACAATTAACAATCAGTTTTGCGTCGGATTCGAAAATCTAGTCTCACAGGAGACGGACCATAAGGTGCTCCAGGCAGCAATATCCCCTTGGAGACAAGTCGGCTGGAGGACGATATATTGAATCTCGTTGCAATTTGAGTGTCCCTCGTCATTAGGAGGCCCCGAACGTTACAATTACCTATCAGTTTTGCGTCCGATTCAAAGATCAAGACTCACAAGCGACGGAACATAAGGTGCCCGAGGCAGCAATATCCGCTTGGAGACAAGTCGGCTGGAGGACGATGTATTGATTCGCGATTCAATTTGTGTTTTCCATCGCCATTAGGAGGCCCTGAACGTTACAATTAACTATCAGTTTTGCGTCCGATTCGAAAATCTAGACTCACAGGAGACGGACAATAAGGTGCCCAAGCGAGCAATATCCCCTTGTAGACAAGTCGGCTGGAGGAAGATGTATTGAATTGCGACGCAATTTGAATGTTCCATCGTCATTAGGAGGCCCTGAACGTTACAATTAACCATCAGTTTTGCGTCAGATTCGAAAATCTAGACTCACAGGAGACGGACCATAATGTGCCCGAGGCAGCAATATCCCCTTGGAGACAAGTCGGCTGGAGGACGATGTATTGAATCTCGTCGCAACTTGAGTTTCCCCTCGTCATTAGGAGGCCCTGAACGTTACAAATAACTATCAGTTTTGCGTCCGATTCGAAAATCTAGACTCACAAGAGACGGACCATAAGGTGCCTGAGGCAAGTCGGCTGGAAGACGATGTATTGAATCGCGATGCAGTTTGAGTGCTCCATCGTCATTTGGAGGCCCTGAACGTTACAATTAACTATCAGTTTTGCGTCCGATTCGAAAATCTAGACTCACAGGAAACGGACCATAAGGTGCCCGAGGCAGCAATATCCCCTTGGAGAAAAGTCGGCTGGAGGACGTATTATTGAATCGCGACGTAATTTGAGTGTTCCATCGTCATTAGGAGGCCCTCAACGTTACAATTAACCATCATATTAGCGTCGGATTCGAAAATCTAGACTCACAGTAGACGGACCATAAGGTGCCCGAGGCAGCAATATCCCCTCTGAGACAAGTCGGCTGGAGGACGATGTATTGAATTGCGACGCAATTTGAGTGTTCCATCGTGATTAGGAAGCCCTGAAAGTTACGATTAACTATCAGATTTGCATCCGATTCGAAAATCTAGACTCACAGGAGACGGACCATAAAGTGCCCGAGGCAGCAATATCCCCTTGGAGACAAGTCGGCTGGAGAACCATGTATTGAATCGCGATGCAGTTTGAGTGCTCCATCGTGATTAGGAGGCCCTGAACGTTACAATTAACTATCAGTTTTGCGTCCGATTCGAAAATCTAGACTCACAGGAGAACGACCATAAGGTGCCATAGGCAGCAATAGACCTTTGGATACAAGGCGGCTGGAGGATGATGTATTGGATCGCGATGCAATTTGAGTGTTCCATCGTCATTAGGAGGCCCTGAACGTTACAATTAACTATCAGTTTTGCGTCCGATACATAAATATAGACTAACAGGTGACGGACCATAAGGTGCCCGAGGCAGCAGTATCCCCTTGGAGACAAGTCGGCTGGAGGACGATTTATTGATCGCGACGCAATTTAAGTTTTCCATCGTCATTAGGAGACCCTGAACGTTACAATTGTCCATCAGTTTTGCGTCGGATTCGAAAATCTAGACTCACAGGAGACGAACCATAAGGAGCATAAAGCACCAATAACCCCTTGGAGACAAGTCGGCTGGAGGACGATGTATTGAATCGCGATGCAATTTGACTGTTCCATCGTCATTAGGAGGCCCTGAACGTTACAATTACCTATCAGTTGTGCGTCCGATTCAAAGATCTAGACTCACAAGCGACGGAACATAAGGTGCCCGAGGCAGCAATATCCGCTTGGAGACAAGTCGGCTGGAGGACGATTTATTGAATCACGACGCAATTTGAGTGTTCTGTCGTCTTTAGGAGGCCCTGAACGTTACAATTAACCATCAGTTTTGCGTCGGAATCGAAAATCTAGACTCACAGGAGACGGATCACAAGGTGCCCGAGGCAGCAATATCACCTTGGAGCCAAGTCGGCTGGAGGACGATGTATTGATTCGCGATGCAATTTGAGATTTCCATCGTCATTAGGATGCGCTGAATATTTCAATTAACATCAGTTTTGCGTCCGATTCGAAAATATAGACTCACAGGACACGGAGCATAAGGTGCCCGAGGCAGCAATATCACCTTGGAGACAAGTCGGCTGGAGGACAAAGTATTGATTCTGGACGGAATGTGAGTGTTCCATTGTCATCAGGAGGCCCTGAACGTTACAATTAACTATCAGTTTTGCGTCTGATTCGAAAATCTAGACTCAGAGGAGACGGACCATAAGGTGTACAAGGCAGCAATATTCCCTTGGAGACAAGTAGGCTGGAGGACGATGTATTGAAACTGGACGGAATGTGAGTGTTCCATCGTCATTAGATGACCCTGAACGTTACAATTAACAATCAGTTTTGCGTCGGATTCGAAAATCTAGACTCACAGGAGACGGACCATAAGGTGCCCCTGGCAGCAATATCCCCTTGGAGACAAGTCGGCTGGAGGACGATATATTGAATCTCGTTGCAATTTGAGTGTCCCTCGTCATTAGGAGGCGCTGAACGTTGCAACTACCTATCAGTTTTGCGTCCGATTCAAAGATCTAGACTCACAAACGTCGGAACGTAAGGTGCCCGAGGCAGCAATATCCGCTTGGAGACAAGTCGGCTGGAGGACGATGTATTGAATCGCGATGCAATTTGTGTTTTCCATCGCCATTAGGAGGCCCTGAA
Organism: Schistocerca cancellata; assembly: GCF_023864275.1. Lineage (NCBI taxonomy): Eukaryota > Metazoa > Arthropoda > Insecta > Orthoptera > Acrididae > Schistocerca > Schistocerca cancellata. The sequence goes on along the minus strand of NW_026047143.1, from coordinate 183,956 downwards.
CGTTACAATTAACTATCAGTTTTGCGTCCGATTCGAAAATCTAGACTCATAGGAGACGGACCATAAGGTGCCCAAGGGAGCAATATCCCCTAGTAGACAAGTCGGCTGGAGGAAGATATATTGAACTGCGACGCAATTTGAGTGTTCCATCGTCATTAGGAGGCCCTCAACGTTACAATTAACCATCATATTAGCGTCGGATTCGAAAACCTAGACTCACAGTAGACGGACCATAAGGTGCCCGAGGCAGCAATGTCCCCTCTGAGACAAGTCGGCTGGAGGACGATGTATTGAATTGCGACGCAATTTGAGTGTTCCATCGTGATTAGGAAGCCCTGAAAGTTACGATTAACTATCAGATTTGCATCCGATTCGAAAATCTAGACTCAAAGGAGACGGACCATAAAGTGCCCGAGGCAGCAATATCCCCTTGGAGACAAGTCGGCTGGAGGACCACGTATTGAATCGCGATGCAATTAGAGTGCTCCATCGTGATTAGGAGGCCCTGAACAATACAATTAACTATCCGTTTTGCGTCCGATTCGAAAATCTAGACTCACAAGAGACGGACCATAAGGTGCCTGAGGCAGCAATAACCCCTTGGAGACAAGTCGGCTGGAAGACGATGTATTGAATCGCGATGCAATTTGAGTTTTCCAACGCCATTAGGAGGCCCTGAACGTTACAATTAACTATCAGTTTTGCGTCCGATTCGAAAATGTACACTCACAGGAGACGGACCATAAGGTGCCCAAGGGAGCAATATCCCCTTGTAGACAAGTCGGCTGGAGGACGATGTATTGAATTGCGCCGCAATTTGAGTGTTCCATCGTCGTTAGGAGGCCCTGAACGTTACAATTAACCATCAGTTTTGCGTCAGATTCGAAAATCTAGACTCATAGGAGACGGAACATAATGTGCCCGATGCAGCAATATCCCCTTGGAGACAAGTCGGCTGGAGGACGATGTATTGAATTGCGATGCAATTTGTGTTTTCCATCGCCATTAGGAGGCCCTGAACGTTACAATTAACTATCAGTTTTGCGTCCGATTCGAAAATCTAGACTCATAGGAGACGGACCATAAGGTGCCCAAGGGAGCAATATCCCCTTGTAGACAAGTCGCCTGGAGGAATTGCGACGCCATTTGAGTGTTCCATCGTCATTAGGAGGCCCTGAACGTTACAATTAACCATCAGTTTTGCGTCAGATTCGAAAATCTAGACTCACAGGAGACGGACCATTATGTGCCCGAGGCAGCAATATCCCCTTGGAGACAAGTCGGCTGGAGGACGATGTATTGAATCGCGATGCAATTTGAGATTTCAATCGTCATTAGGAGGTCCCTTAATGTTACAATTAACATCAGTTTGGCGTCGGATTCGAAAATCTAGACTCACAGGAGACGGACCATAAGGTGCCCGAGGCAGCAATAACCCCTTGGAGACAAATCGGCTGAAGGACGACGTATTGAATTGCGATGCAATTTGAGTTTTCCATCGCCATTAGGAGGCCCTGAACGTGACAATTAAATATCAGTTTTGAATCCGATTCGAAAATCTAGACTCACAAGAGACGGACCATAAGGTGCCTGAGGCAGCAATAACCCCTTGGAGACCAGTCGGCTGGAGGACGATGTATTGAAACTGGACGGAATGTGAGTGTTCCGTCGTCATTAGGAGACCCTGAACGATACTATTAACCATCAGTTTTGCGTCGGATTCGAAAATCTAGACTCACAGGTGACGGACCATAAGGTGCCCCTGGCAGCAATATCCGCTTGAACACAAGTCGGCTGGAGGACAATATATTGAATCTCGTCGCAATTTGAGTGTTCTCTCGTCATTAGGAGGCCCTGAACGTTACAATTACCTATCAGTTTTGCGTCCGATTCGAAAATCTAGACTCACAAGAGACGGACCATAAGGTGCCTGAAGCAGCAATAACCCCTTGGAGACAAGTCGGCTGGAGGACGATGTATTGAATCGCGACGCTATTTGAGTGTTCCATCGTCATTAGGAGGCCCTGAACGTTACAATTAACCATCAGTTTTGCGTCGGATTCGAAAATCAAGACTCACAAGAGACGGACCATAAGGTGCCCGAGGCAGCAATATCCCCTTGGAGACAAGTCGTCTGGAGGACGATGTATTGAATCGCGATGCAGTTTGAGTGCTCCATCGTCATTTGGATGCCCTGAACGTTACAATTAACTATCAGTTTTGCGTCCGATTCGAAAATCTAGACTCACAGGAAACGGACCATAAGGTGCCCAAGGCAGCAATATCCCCTTGGAGAAAAGTCGGCTGGAGGACGTATTATTCAATCGCGACGCAATTTGAGTGTTCCATCGTCATTAGGAGGCCCTGAACGTTACAATTAACCATCATATTTGCGTCGGCCTCGAAAATCTAGACTCACAGGAGATCATAAGGTGCCCGAGGCAGCAATATCACCTTGGAGACAAGTAGGCTGGAGGACGATGTATTGAATCGCGATGCAATTTGAGATTTCCATCGTCATTAGGAGGCTCTGAATGTTACAATTAACATCAGTTTTGCGTCCGATTCGAAAATCTAGACTCACAGGAGACGGATCATAAGGTGCCCGAGGCAGCAATATCCCCTTGGAGACAAGTCGGCTGGAGGACGATGTATTGAATCTGGACGGAATGTGAGTGCTCCATCGTCATTAGATGACCCTGAATGTTACAATTAACAATCAGTTTTGCGTCGGATTCGAAAATCTAGACACACAGGAGACGGACCATAAGGTGCCCGAGGCAGCAATATCCCCTTGGAGACAAGTCGACTGGAGGACGATATATTGAATCTCGTTGCAATTTGAGTGTCCCTCGTCATTAGGAGGCCCTGATCGTTACAATTACCTATCAGTTTTGCGTCCGATTCAAAGATCTAGACTCACAAGCGACGGAACATAAGGTGCCCGAGGCAGCTATATCCCCTTGGAGACAAGTCGGCTGGAGGACGATGTATTGAATCGCGACGCAATTTGAGTGTTCCATCGTCATTAGGAGGCCCTGAACGTTACAATTAACCATCAGTTTTGCGTCGGATTCGAAAATCTAGACTCACAAGAGACGGACCATAAGGTGCCCGAGGCAGCAATATCCCCTTGGAGACAAGTCGGCTGGAGGACCATGTATTGAATCGCGATGCAGTTTGAGTGCCCCATCGTGATTAGGAGGCCCTGAATGTTACTATTAATTATCAGTTTTGCGTCCGATTCGGAAATCTAGACTCACAGGAAACGGACCATAAGGTGCCCGAGGCAGCAATATCCCCTTGGAGACAAGTCGGCTGGAGGACGTATTATTGAATCGCGACGCAATTTGAGTGTTCCATCGTCATTAGGAGGACCTGAACGTTACTATTAACTATCAGTTTTGCGTCGGAACCGAAAATCTAGACTCACAGTAGACGGACCATAAGGTGCCCGAAGCAGCAATATCCCCTTGGAGACAAGTCGGCTGGAGGACGATGTATTGAATCGCGATGCAATTTGAGTTTTCCATCGTCATTAGAGACCCTGAACGTTACTATTAACTATCAGTTTTGCGTCGGATTCGAAAATCTAGACTCACCGGAGACGGATCGTAAGGTGCCCGAGGCAGCAATATCACCTTGGAGACAAGTCGGCTGGAGGACGATGTATTGAATCGCGATGCAATTTGCAATTTGAGATTCCCATCGTCATTAGGAGGCCCTGAATGTTACAATTAACATCAGTTTTGCGTCCGATTCGAAAATATGGACTCACAGGAGACGGAGCATAAGGTGCCCGAGGCAGCAATATCTGCTTGGAGACAAATCGGCTGGAGGACGATGTATTGATTCGCGATGCAATTTGAGTTTTTAATCGCCATTAGGAGGCCCTGAATGTTACAATTAACTATCAGTTTTGCGTCCGATCCGAAAATCTAGACTTACAGGAGACGGACCTTAAGGTGCCCAAGGGAGCAATATCCCCTTGTAGACAAGTTGGCTGGAGGACGATGTATTGAATTGCGACGCAATTTGAGTGTTCCATCGTCATTAGGAGGCCCTGAACGTTACAATTAACCATCGCTTTTGCGTCAGATTCGAAAATCTAGACTCACAGGAGACGGACCATATTGTGCCCGAGGCAGCAATATCCCCTTGGAGGCAAGTCGGCTGGTGGACGATGTATTGAATTGCGATGCAATTTGAGATTTCAATCGTCATAAGAAGGCCCTGAATGTTACAATTAAAATCAGTTTGGCGTCGGATTCGAAAATCAAGACTCACAGGAGACGGACCATAAGGTGCCCGAGGCAGCAATATCCCCTTGGAGACAAGTCGGCAGGAGGACAATGTATTGAATCTGGACGGAATGTGAGTGTTCCATTGTCATCAGGAGGCCCTGAACGTTACAATTAACCATCAGTTTTGCGTCGGATTGGAAAATCTAGACTCACAGGAGACGGACCATAAGGTGCTCTACGTATCAATATCCCCTTGGAGACAAGTCGGCTGGAGGACGATGTATTGAATCTCGTCGCAATTTGAGTGTTCCCTCGTCATTAGGAGGCCCGAAACGTGACAATTAACTATTAGCTCTGCGTCCGATTCGACAATCTAGACTCACAAGAGACGGACCATAAGGTGCCATAGGCACCAATATCCCCTTGAAGACAAGTCGGAGGGAGGACGATGTATTGAATCGCGATGCAATTTGAGTTTTCCATCGTCATTAGGAGGCCCTGAACGTTACAATTAGCTATCGGTTTTGCGTCCGATTCGAAAATCTAGACTCACAGGAGACGGACCATAAGGTGGCCATGGCAGCAATATCCCCTTCCAGACAAGTCGGCTGGAGGACGATGTATTGATTTGCGACGCAATTTGCGTGTTCCATCGTCATTAGGAGGCCCTGAACGTTACAATCAACCATCAGTTTTGCGTCCGATTCGAAAATCTAGACTCACAGTAGACGGACCATAAGGTGGCCAAGGCAGCAATATTCCCTAAGAGCCAAGTCGGCTGGAGGACGATGTGTTGAATCCGGACGGAATGTGAGTGGTCCATCGAGATGTATTGAATCAGGACGGAATGTGCGTGTTCCATCGTCATTAGATGACCCTGAACGTTACAATTAACAATCAGTATTGCGTCGGATTCGAAAATCTAGACTCACAGGAGACGGACCATAAGGTCCCTGAGGCAGCATTATCCCCTTTGAGACAAGTCGACCGGAGGACGATATATTGAATCTCGTTGCAATTTGAGTGTGCCTCGTCATTAGGAGGCCCTGAACGTTACAATTACCTATCAGTTTTGCGTCCGATTCAAAGATCTTGACTCACAAGCGACGGAACATAAGGTGCCCGTGGCAGCAATATCCCCTTGGAGACAAGTCGGCTGGAGGACGATGTATTGAATCACGATGCCATTTGAGTGCTCCATCGTGATTAGGAAGCCCTGAAAGTTACAATTAACTCAGATTTGCATCCGATTCGAAAATCTAGGCTCACAGGAGACGGACCATAAAGTGCCCGAGACAGCAGTATCCCCTTGGAGACAAGTCGGCTGGAGGACGATGTATTGAATCGCGACGCAATTTGAGTGTTCCATCGTCATTAGGAGGCCCTGAACGTTACAATTAACCATCAGTTTTGCGTCGGATTCGAAAATCTAGACTCACAAGAGACGGAGCATAAGGTGCCCGAGGCAGCAATATCCCCTTGGAGGCATGTCGGCTGGAGGACGTATTATTGAATCGCGACGCAATTTGAGTGTTCCATCGTCATTAGGAGGAGCTGAACGTTACAATTAACCATCAGATTTGCGTCGGATTCGAAGATCTAGACTCACAGTAGACGGACCATAAGGTGCCCGAGGCAGCAATATCCCCTTGGAGACAAGTCGGCTGGAGGACGATGTATTGAATCTCGATGCAATTTGAATTTTCCATCGTCATTAGAGGCCCTGAACGTTACAATTAACATCAGTTTTGCGTCCGATTCGAAAATATAGACTCACAGGAGACGGACCATAAGTTGCCCAAGGGAGCAATATCCCCTTGTAGACAAGTCGGCTGGAGGACGATGTATTGAATTGCGACGCAATTTGAGTGTTCCATCGTCATTAGGAGGCCCTGAACGTTACAATTAACCATCAGTTTTGCGTCAGATTCGAAAATCTAGACTCACAGGAGACGGACCATAATGTGCCCGAGGCAGCAGTATCCCCTTGGAGACAAGTCGGCTGGAGGACGATGTATTGAATCGCGATGCAATTTGAGATTTCCATCGTCATTAGGAGGCCCTGAACGTTACAATTAACATCAGTTTGGCGTCGGATTCGATAATCTAGACTCACAGGAGACGGACCATAAGGTGCCTGAGGCAGCAATATCCTCTTGGAGACAAGTCGGCTGGAGGACGTATTATTGAATCGTGACGCAATTTGAGTGTTCCATCGTCATTAGGAGGCCCTGAACGTTACAATTAACCATCAGATTTGCGTCGGATTCGAAAATCTAGACTCACAGTAGACGGACCATAAGGTGCCCGAGGCAGCAATATCCCCTTGGAGACTAGTCGGCTGGAGGAAGATGTATTGAATCGCGATGCAATTTGAGTTTTCCATCGTCATTAGAGGGCCTGAACGTTACAATTAACTATCAGTTTTGGGTCGGATTCGAAAATCTAGACTCACCGGAGACGGATCGTAAGGTGCCCGAGGCAGCAATATCACCTTGGAGACAAGTCGGCTGGAGGACGATGTATTGAATCGCGATGCAATTTGAGATTTCCATCGTAATTAGGAGGCCCTGAATGTTACAATTAACATCTGTTTTGCGTCCGATTCGAAAATATGGACTCACAGGAGACGGAGCATAAGGTGCCCGAGGCAGCAATATCCCCTTGGAGACAAGTCGGCTGGAGGACGATGTATTGAATCGCGATGCAATTTGAGTTTTCCATCGTCATTAGAGGCCCTGAACGTTACAATTAACTATCAGTGTTGCGTCGGTTTCGAAAATCTAGACTCACCGGAGACGGATCGTAAGGTGCCCGAGGCAGTAATACCACCTTGGAGACAAGTCGGCTGGAGGACGATGTATTGAATCGCGATGAAATTTGAGATTTCCATCGTCGTTAGGAGGCCCTGAATGTTACAATTAACATCAGTTTTGCGTCCGATTCGAAAATATGGACTCACAGGAGACGGACCATAAGGTGCCGGAGGCAGCAATATCCGCTTGGAGACAAGTCGGCTGGAGGACGATGTATTGATTCGCGATGCAATTTGAGTTTTCAATCGCCATTAGGAGGCCCTGAACGTTACAATTAACCATCAGTTTTGCGTCGGATTCGAAAATCTAGACTCGCAAGAGACGGACCATAAGGTGCCCGAGGCAGCAATATCCCCTTGGCGACAAGTCGGCTGGAGGACGTATTATTGAATCGCGACGCAATTTGAGTGTTCCATCGTCATTAGAGGCACTGAACGTTACAATTAACATCAGTTTTGCGTCCGATCCGAAAATATAGACTCACAGGAGACGGAGCATAAGGTGCCCGAGGCAGTAATATCCGCTTGGAGACAAGTCGGCTGGAGGACGATGTATTGATTCGCGATGCAATTTGAGTTTTCCATCGCCATTAGGAGGCCCTGAACGTTACAATTAACTATCAGTTTTGCGTCCGATTCGAAAATCTAGACTCACAGGAGACGGACCATAAGGTGCCCAAGGGAGCAGTATCCCCTTGTAGACAAGTCGTCTGGAGGACGACGTATTGAATTGCGACGCAATTTGAGTGTTCCATCGTCATTAGGAGGCCCTGATCGTTACAATTAACCATCAGTTTTGCGTCGGATTGGAAAATCTAGACTCACAGGAGACGGACCATAAGGTGCCCGACGTATCAATATCCCCTTGTAGACAAGTCGTCTGGAGGACGATGTATTGAATTGCGACGCAATTTGAGTGTTCCATCGTCATTAGGAGGCCCTGAACGTTACAATTAACCATCAGTTTTGCGTCCGATTCGAAAATATGGACTCACAGGAGACGGAGCATAAGGTGCCCGAGGAAGCAATATCCGCTTGGAGCGGCTGGAGGACGATGTATTGAATTGCGACGCAATTTGAGTGTTCCCTCATCATTAGGAGGCCCTGAACGTTACAATTAACTATTAGCTTTGCGTCCGATTCGACAATCTAGACTCACAAGAGACGGACCATAAGGTGCCATAGGCACCAATATCCCCTTGTAGACAAGTCGGAGGGAGGACGATGTATTGAATCGCGATGCAATTTGAGTTTTCCATCGTCATTAGGAGGCCCTGAACGTTACAATTAACCATCAGTTTTGCGTCCGATTCGAAAATCTAGACTCACAGGAGACGGACCATAAGGTGGCCAAGGCAGCAATATCCCCTTGGAGACAAGTCGGCTGGAGGACCATGTATTGAATCTCGTCGCAATTTGAGTGTTCCCTCGACATTAGGAGGCCCTGAACGTTACAATTAACTATCGGTTTTGTGTCCGATTCGAAAATCTAGACTCAGAGGAGACGGACCATAAGGTGCCTGAGGCAGCAATATCCCCTTGGAGACAAGTCGGCTGGAGGACGATCTATTGAATCTCGTCGCAATTTGAGTGTTCCCTCGCCATTAGGAGGCCCTGAACGTTACAATTAACCATCAGATTTGCGTCGGATTCGAAAATCTAGACTCACAGGAGACGGACCATAAGGTGCCCGAGGCAGCAATATCCCCTTGGAGACTAGTCGAATGGAGGACGATGTATTGAATCGCACATGCAATTTGAGTTTTTCATTGTCATTAGGAGGCCCTGAACGTTACGATTAACCATCAGATTTGCGTCGGATTCGAAAATCTAGACTCACAGTAGACAAACCATAAGGTGCTCGAGGCAGCAATATCCCCTTGGAGACAAGTCGGCTGGAGGACGATGTATTGAATCGCGATGTAATTTGAGTTTTCCATCGTCATTAGAAGCCCTGAACGTTACAAATAACTATCAGTTTTGCGTCGGATTCGAAAATCTAGACTCACAGGAGACCGATAATAAGGTGTCCGAGGCAGCAATATCCACTTGCAGACAGGTCGGCTGGAAGACGATGTATTGAATCGCGATGCAATTTGAGATTTCCATCGTAATTAGGTGGCCCTGAATGTTACAATTAACATAAGTTTTGCGTCCGATTCGAAAATATAGACTCACAGGAGACGCACCATAAGGTGCCAGAGGCAGCAATATCCCCTTGGAGACAAGTCGGCTGGAGGACGTATTATTGAATCACGACGCAATTTGAGTGTTCTATCGTCATTAGGTGGCCCTCAACGTTACAATTAACGATCAGATTTGCGTAGGATTCGAAAATCTAGACTCACCCGAGGCAGCAATATCCCCTTGGAGGCAAATCGGCTGGAGGACGATGTATTGAATCGCGATGCAATTTGCGTTTTCCATCGTCATTAGAGGCCCTGAACGTTACAATTAACTATCAGTTTTGCGTCGGATTCGAAAATCTAGACTCACAGGAGACGGATCATAAGGTGCCCGAGGCAGCAATATCACCTTGGAGAAAAGTCGGCTGGAGGATGATGTATTGAATCGTGATTCAATTTGAGATTTCCATCGTCATTAGGGGGCCCTGAATGTTACAATTAACATCAGTTTTGCGACCGATTCGAAAATATAGACTCACAGGAGACGGAGCATAAGGTGCCCGAGGTAGCAATATCCACTTGGAGACAAGTCGGCTGGAGGACGATGTATTGAATCGCGATGTAATTTGAGTTTTCCATCGGCATTTAGAGGCCCTCAACGTTACAATTAAGTATCAGTTTTGCGTCCGATTCGAAAATCTAGACTCACAGGAGACGGACCATAAGGTGCCCAAGGCAGCAATATCCCATTGTAGACAAGTCGGCTGGAGGACGATATATTGAATTGCGACGCAATTTGAGTGTTCCAACGTCATTAGGAGGCCCTGAACGTTACAATTAACCATCAGTTTTGCGTCCGATTCGAAAATCTAGACTCACAGGAGACGGACCATAATGTGCCCGAGGCAGCAATATCCCCTTGGAGGCAAGTCGGCTGGAGGACGATGTATTGAATCGCGATGCAATTTGAATTTTCCATCGCCATTAGGAAGCCATGAATGTTACAATTAACATCAGTTTGGCGTCGCATTCGAAAATCTAGACTCACAGGTGACGGACCATAAGGTGCCCCAGGCAGTAATATCCCCTTGGAGAAAAGTCGGCTGGAGGACAATGTATTGAATCTGGACGGAATGTGAGTGTTCCATTGTCATCAGGAGGCCCTGAACGTTACAATTAACCATCAGTTTTGCGTCGGATTCGAAAATGTAGACTCACAGGAGACGGACCTTAAGGTGCCCGAGATATCAATATCCCCTTGGAGACAAGTCGGCTGGAGGACGATGTATTGAAACTCGTCGCAATTCGAGTGTTCCCTCGTCATTAGGAGGCCCTGAACATTACAATTAACTATCAGTTTTGCGTCCGATTCGAAAATCTAGACTCACAGTAGACGGACCATAAGGTGCCCGAGGCAGCAATATCCCCTTGGAGACAAGTCGGCTGGAGGACGATGTATTGAATCGCGATGCAATTTGAGTTTTCCATCGTAATTAGAGGCCCTGAACGTTACAATTAACTATCAGTTTTGCGTCGGATTCGAAAATCTAGACTCACAGGAGACGGACCATAAGGTGCCCGAGGCAGCAATATCCCCTTGGAGACAAGTCGGCAGGAGGACAATGTATTGAATCTGGACGAAATGTGAGTGTTCCATTGTCATCAGGAGGCCCTGAACGTTACAATTAACCATCAGTTTTGCGTCGGATTGGAAAATCTAGACTCACAGGAGACGGACCATAAGGTGCCCGACGTATCAATATTCCCTTGGAGGCAAGTCGGCTGGAGGACGATGTATTGAATCTCGTCGCAATTTGAGTGTTCCCTCGGCATTAGAGGGCCCTGAACGTTACAATTAACTATCGGTTTTGCGTCCGATTCGAAAATCTAGACTGAGAGGAGACGGACCATAAGGTGCCTGAGGCAGCAGTATCCCCTTGTAGACAAGTCGGCTGGAGGAGGTTTTATTGAATCGCGACGCAATTTAAGTGTTCCATCGTCATTAGGAGGCACTGAACGTTACAATTAACTATCAGTTTTGCGTCGGATTCGAAAATCTAGACTCACAGGAGACGGACCATAAGGTGCCCGAGGCAGCAATATCCTCTTGGAGACTAGTCGGCTGGAGGACGATGTATTGAATCGCACATGCAATTTGAGTTTTCCATCGTCATTAGCAGGCCCTGAACGTTACAATTAACCATCATTTTTGCGTCGGATTCGAAAATCTAGACTCACAGGGGATGGCCCATATGGTGTCCGAGGCAGCAATATCCCCTTGGAGACAAGTCGGCTGGAGGACGATGTATTGAATCTCGTCTCAATTTGAGTGTTCCCTCGCCATTAGAAGGCCCTGAACGTTACAATTAACCATCAGATTTGCGTCGGATTCGAAAATCTAGACTCACAGGAGACGGATCATAAGGTGCCCTAGGCAGCAATATCACCTTGGAGACAAGTCGGCTGGAGGACGAAGTATTGAATCGCGATACAATTTGAGATTTCCATCGTCATTAGGAGGCCCTGAATGTTACAATTAACATCAGTTTTGCGACCGATTCGAAAATATAGACTCACAGGAGACGGAGCATAAGGTGCCCAAGGTAGCAATATCCACTTGGAGACAAGCCGGCTGGAGGACGATGTATTGAATCGCGATGTAATTTGAGTTTTCCATCGCCATTTAGAGGCCCTGAACGTTACAATTAACTATCAGTTTTGCGTCCGATTCGAAAATCTAGACTCACAGGAGACGGACCATAAGGTGCCCAAAACAGCAATATCCCATTGTAGACAAGTCGGCTGGAGGACGATGTATTGAATTGCGACGCAATTTGAGTGTTCCAACGTCATTAGGAGGCCCTGAACGTTACAATTAACCATCAGTTTTGCGTCAGATTCGAAAATCTAGACTCACAGGAGACGGACCATAATGTGCCCGAGGCAGCAATATCCCCTTGGAGGCAAGTCGGGTGGAGGATGTGATATTATTGGATTTCAGACATTTTGCATATGAGAAAAGGACAGCCACCAAGCTGTAGTTTGCAGTGATACTAAGCATGACAACACGAGAGTAAAAAAAAAAAAAAAAAAAAAAAAAACGAAATCTGTTTATAACGTTCGCCTACGCGGCCAGCGTTTAAAAGGTACTTTTAAATACTATGACTCGCTGGGCGCAGATATTTAAAATCATTGCGGCAGCGCTTGATAGCAAGAAGCTGCAAAACAGAAGAAAGAACAATTTATCATTTGTTAGGAAAATTCTAGAGTCTTTATAGTTGGTTGTACTTCTGGTCGCCGATATGTTAACATGTACTTCATTACCTTTGATGTTTGGTTGCCGACTTGTTAAGACGTGTTGTGTAGCACCGCTACAAGTTATATTTCTTTTGGTGTGAAAAACCACGTTATCACCAAGAAAACAAAAACGCTTTTATAAACTTTGTGACGACAAAAAATACTTACGCGCACGCCAGGACATTTAATTTTTACAAAATATCACACATACAGAAGCAGCGATTGTTGGACTGCTCCATGTATGAGAAAAACATAAAAATGTAAGTTTTGTATTCATTGTAAATTTGGTAATGTTTATAGTTTAACGCCTTTCTTCTTTAAAAATATACTTTTCCTCCACTGTACAGAAAATCTATGTTTATTCTTTTCTTTAAATTAACCACAAATAATGTTTATGTTTAAATGAACTTTGTTACAGGTTCGCTCTTTATCGCAGTGTGTCGATTGTATTTGGGAGACCATTAACGTGTTCAATTTACGATCTGACAGCCTTTTTTACAAAATTTCACTGTGTTGCATTCATTTCCAATTTTTTTTATTATTCAAATAGGTCCCTTAGGTAATTTCATTGAAGAGTCTGATTGCGTGAAAGCAATCCGGGTTAAGAGGTCATTTGAGAAACTATTTTCACGCAATCAATCCGTACGTCTCCTAAACACAATCGAGAACCGACGCATCATCGATCATTCATTAATTTTTCTCTTTTTCCAAGTCGTACCAAGAAACGGCCAAGGAGAACTGCCGTGAGTACGCAATCTAGTGTTAAAAGGTTGCATTCTTTATCTTGTCGGCAAACATTGCCATGAATTATCAACATCAATGTTATATTTGGTTAAATAAGAAAAGCCAAAAAACCTTTTAACGCTAGATGTGGCGCCCGAACTGGGACCTAACTAAAAAACTAATTTGTTCTTTTTATTTTCATGCTACCATCTGGAGAAAATTGGAAGCCAAAACCAGTGATAAAAAAAAGGACGCATATGCAGAAAATCGCAGCAAGAATCCACAACAGCAATAAATAGCAGCGCGCAAGACAACTAATGTGAGTACGATTTTTCATTACGTTTGAAGCTTTGCGTACCGAGCATTCAGTCGGCTCGTGACATTCACTCTTTACGTTTTTTTCCTTTTCCTCAAGCAATTTAATTTCCAAATTTCTGTTTCTTTAATTTCTGTTTCTTTTTTTCTATTAGACCCGCCTCTATTTCATCATTTCGCTTACAATAGTTAGAAATAGTTAGCAAGAATTTCCATTGTTGTGCATTTTAGTGAATCACAATGGCCGCTATCTGTGCCAGTTTCAGTGCTCTATAAGTGTTTTTCATTTATTTTATCTCTCTCGTTGCCATATTGGCATTTTCGTGTGTCAGAGTTTCAAATGTTTATAACGCGCAAGCAATATCTGAGAAATCAGGACGCGAAATCCTTGGTGCACCTGACAAGTGAAAATCATAATTTTTAAAAAAATTATCTTTTCTAGCTCGTGCAGTGTAACTACTTTAAATTTACGATGGCTGATGAGCAACCAAGGCAACTTAGTCCGCGCGCGGGTGTAAACAAACCTGAATCTCGTAGTGAGGGAACAACAGACGACGAAGCGACACGTGAGCTGTCGGCGCCACAGACCGCGTCGCAGTCACATGAATGCTCGCTGTCAGATATACTAAAATTGTTTGCTGATATGAAAACCAGTTTTGAAGCAAACATGGCACAGTTAACAAACCAAAGTGACACTATTGAAACGCAAATCAGTCAGTTAACAAACCAAAGTGACAATATTGAAACGCAAATCAGTCAGTTAGCAAATCAAAGTGACAGCAGGTTCAGCAGTTTAGAATCAAGGATAGAGGACATCCAAGCACAAATCAAAAATTCGAATGACACCATGGAGGAAAAAATTAAAGCCATTACCACTGCTTACGCAAGCGAGCTAAACGAAAGCGTACACGCAAAAATTGATAGTGTTCTTTCGATGGTGGAATCCGCCGAGACCAATATTGGTAGCAAGTTCATAGATATGCAGGCCCAAATAGATGTGTGTAAATCAACTGCGAGTGACTCTTTGAAACATTACAGTGATGTTTCAAAGAGAGTGAGCCAATTGACAGAAAGTGTCAGCCACGTTGGCGAGCGAGTCGAAGACCTTGCTCAGCAAATATCCGATGTCAATATTGACAAAAAGATCGCAGATGTCAACACCGGTATAAGCAATACACTTAATAGGGAATTTGAAGAGTGGATGCAATCCAAAGAACAGTACATTGTCAGCAAGGTACACGCTGAACTAAAGGGTACGGTTAAATCTGCTACAGCAGAAATCTTAACCGCTCCCGGTACTTCTGGTGACACTTTAACCAGTGAATTAGGTGAAATCAGACGAGCATTTAGCCACGATCTTCCGGAATGGAAACGTCAGCTAAGCAATGATATAGATCAACTAAAACGACAAGTTACGGAATTGCAAGGTGACAATCAAAGTGAGTATTCGCTACCGCCAGAACACGATAATCGTCAATATCCCGAGTGTCAGGTACAATTCTCACCAACAGTAAATAATACGCGTTGCGAAACTTCTACGTCACGTAGTCATGCCGATCAACTAACACTCGTTGAACTAATGCGAGACGAGAGTGTGCTAAAACACAGAGTTTTTCAGCCATTTATACCTGAAAAACGAAATATACATCCCATGGTATTTCTAAAATCATTCACAGGTGCTTTTCCGGAATCATGGAACGACAGGCAGCGGATACAGTTCATCTTAGGCTATGTACACGGTGAAGGATCAATTTGGGGTACAGAAATAATAGACAAATGTCACACCTATGCAGATTTTGAAAAGCATTTTTTGAATAAATTCTGGAGTTCAGGTATACAACAAAGACTCCGAAAGGAGGTTTACAACGCCGAACCTTTCAACACCAAAGGAGGAGGTTTGAGACGTTATTTTGAAAAATATCTACGTAAAATTCAGTATTGGGACACGCCCATTTCAACCAAAGATGTAATCATGATCTTAAAGTCAAAACTTCCTGTGTCAATAAGAGAAAAACTAGTTAATGTGAGTGAAGAAGACCTCGAAGCCTTTTTTCTGTTCTTGACAATTTGGATATGATCTATGAGGATGTGCGTGCGAGCGCGCGGAATAATTATAATAATGGACCGCCCGCTCCGCAGCAGCACATAACAAATTGCGTCAATGGAATGTCATAACAACATAACACGGGACAACCAAACGCTCAGCCTTACGGCAATCATAACAGTTTCAACCGCCGTAATGGAAAACAATATAACAAATATCCACACCAGAATAGATACAATCCGATTTATCAAAACACACAGCAACAATACGGTAATTCACCGATAAATCATAACGGTAATTACCAGTACCAGAACAACAAGACGAATAATGGAAATCGTCACAAGGGGAAGAAATGGACCAATTATAACAGACCACAACAGTACAGTCAGCCGAGTCATTTCACTCCCTCTCAGCAAATAAATTTTTCCCAGCCGAAAAATGCGACATTTTCTCACCAACCGAACCAACAGTTCAGGAACAATAGTCAGGACAATTCGTCGGATGCTTTTCCTGACACAGCCGGTTATAATAGCCAAGGAAATCCGACTATTTTTTACACACAGGCGAACCAAGCACCAAACGCGATGTCAAATAACACGCAATCAACAGATGCACAAGTCGTATGGGATACGAACGCAAATTTTCGACCTGGTAGGTCGCAAAATACTAATCAAATAAAAATAACTGACATTTCAGCTCCACCCCAGTCGGAAAACCATTAGTAGCTTCTTTATGCCTCCACGGGGAAACTGCGGGACCAATAAGCTCTCATATCTTTAAGCACTCATGCCAACCTAAGAAAAAAGGCGCATGACAAACGCATTAGCAAAGTCTTATCGTATCGTATAAATGAACGAGTGCTATTAAAGACCCACTTCAAACCATCTTTGATTCATCATAAGAATCGCAAGTGGCAGCACTTGTATGAAGGACCATATATTATCTTAAGAAAGCCGCACATTGGTTGCTATCTATTAGCTGACCCTGTATCTGGACGAATAAAAGGATTGTTTCATCACGCAGACTTGAAGAAATACCGAGTCAACCATTGAAAATATCTGTTAAGTTAAGCTGCTAAAAGAAAATATACACACACACTATAAGTTGTCATACTATGTGTGAAGTACCAACGTATGTAAGAGTAGTGCACAGGACTAACACCCTGTCGACCTGCCACAACAAGATAAGTAATTTATATGAGCACCTTAAGTAAAACACATTTATTGTAGGAGAGCAAGATTTGCCTTAGATGTAAGTTAGTTTTAAGTTAATTGAGCCATGAACGGCCACAGCCGAAAGAGCTGACATATATTATAGTAGGGACGTGCTAAGTGCCACCTGCTACCACTAGTTTTAAGTATAGCAAAGCTCTCTCCTCTTGAATGAAATAAATTAAAATGATCATTCATACCAGAATGAATGCTCGTAGGTAAAAAAAA
Source organism: Schistocerca cancellata (assembly GCF_023864275.1). Classification (NCBI taxonomy): domain Eukaryota; kingdom Metazoa; phylum Arthropoda; class Insecta; order Orthoptera; family Acrididae; genus Schistocerca; species Schistocerca cancellata. The sequence goes on along the minus strand of NW_026047143.1, from coordinate 166,953 downwards.
TAAATAAATAAATAAATAAAAATTATCAAGGTCGCTTACTCTAATGAGGTAAATGTTATGTTATGCATAAGGAGTGTGTGACAACAAATTTTATGAGACCACCTATGAAACGCAGCAGGCAAAAAGCAGCAGCTTAGCATATAAGAATCAAGAAAGTCAATAACGATCCAGGTAGCAGAAAAGAAGTGCGCAACTCAATTATTTTATTATAATACGGATAAAACCGTATACGCTCATAACAATTTTACGGCACAGTGCAGCTGAAATACAAAGATCATTTATAAATAAATTAGTTTAGTACTAGAAATATCTATTTCAGGTCCTCGAGATACGACGATTTTTTTTTTAGAAAACAATTTTACGATACATGGAACAGAAGATAGTTCACTGCTAATGCATGGTTTAAGTAATTTTAGATATGCATAGAAAATTGTTAAGAGAGCTGGATCAGACGACACTGAAACTACTGTATCGATTTAATTATACTATTTGTCATGAAAAACTAAGGTGATAATAATTTATGTTAAGCTCATCATATCATACGTCATTAACACTGTGTCTTCAAATCTCTTCACTCCATAAAAGGCTTTTGTGTTTTCCTCTAACCAGTATCCTTACCATCCTACCTTAACCAGTAGAGAAGTGAATTTTACGAGCTGGTTGCATGATTGGTACATACAGGCTATACGAATGGATAGTCGTGACACATTGGTTGTCGACGAGCTATGCTTATTCTCCGCAAATTGCGAGTTCAATTAAGATTTGTTATGTGCAATTGCACGACAGGGAACACCAAGCTTCCCAATTACCCTAATGGTAGTTTGAACACGAACTGTTCATCACGTAAACGAAGCCACATTGACTATGTCTTCAAACTAACGACGTAATAGAGAGAAAATAAAAGAGCTGAACTTGCGAAAAGAGTAACTGTTGTAAAAAGAAAAGAATAACAAGATTTCGAACAAAGTGTAAACCTAAAGTGCCTTGGAAGCACAAACTACGAACAAGAGACACGCTTTTCGTCAGGCCTTGTAGTCACAGAGACTAAATATTTCTTTGTAAATAATTTTTAGACATGATATGTATACTAAATGTTAACTGTACTTTGTAGTAATAATGCAGTCAGTAATAAATGGACACGTATGTGCTGCTGCGTGTGAACCGACTATAGACAAGTAATTAATGGACACGTATAAAAGTGGTGCGTGTGAACCTTAACATGACGACCAAATAAATGTGAACACGAATTAATAATAAAGTGTCAACTGAAAAGGTGATAACTCCAAGGGCACGTGTGAAATACCGCGTGTGAAGTAATGTTATAAGTACTTGTACCACGAAACCACGATGTAGAAAGCCGAAGAGTGAAAGTGAATAAGTGTTGTACTTACCACAAACGGTACTGTACGCCTTTCCACGGACACATTCTTCGAAACAGCTGCGGGAGTCGCCGCATCTGGCTGCTTCCGTAATCCAGAGTCGATGAAAAACTGTGTAAAAACTCACACCACGGCTAGTAGACACCTAACGCTCTGCTTCTCGCAGAATACTGCTGCTAGCGTTGTGGAACTGTCAAGTTATTATCACGTGATTGTGACCAACGGACGTAACACTGTGTACGCTGAGCGCTCAACAATCAATTTTTCTTTGCACAACGAGCGCGGATGCCAAATGTGTTTGAAATGCATTCAAAATAAAATATGATAAAGCAACGAATTAAGCACTCATGTACCTTGTGAAATTATAAAGACACTAATCGGAAGAGTCTTCAGCTCGATTTTGACAATTGCTACCGAATTTACTGACCAGGCTGAGTAATGACGAAAACGTGTCGAACCAAATAAAACCAGGAAAATAGATAAATATGAGAACTAAGCATTCCTAAGAGAATGAGACCTTATGTACATAAACAATTGTTATTCTTACCTAACCCAATTTTCTTTTAGACTAAGTTATTAGTAAGTAAGCACATTCTAATACAGATTTTTTTTCTGTATTTTTCATGTACGAAAACATAAATGGAAGCACGGACAAGTGTCAAGTGAAATAGAGACCGCCACCATACGGCACAACATGTTGCAGACCCAGTCTTCCAGTTCCTGACCCACGACGTATTTCCAACGCAACATCACACCCCGACAACTACTCCAACTTCCACAGTGAAAGTGATGCCCTACTTTTCCTCCACTGTGAAAGTGTAATCAATTTCCCCACTCAAGTGCAGTGCTATCATTTATACCCGAAGTTCTACCACTCCTAGTGCAACTCATACCTACCCAAGTGTAGTGAAACGTTTTTTTTTTTTTTTTTGCAGGTCATAAAAGCCACAAATAAGTAAAGTGCTACGTATTTACTGCAAGAAATCTTCGACGAAACAACGACAAAAATATTCCTGTAGTATGTCACTGTAAAACAAGAATGTCAATTTTTTGTAACATATTTTTTCCACGAGTGCACACAGCACCCAGACTTCCTGCGAAGTCAAATAATTTATTTCTTTGTTTTCTTTATATTTATTATGCCATGTATAATGTATCTATGTATGTGTCTCTTTATCTTAATTTCAATATCTTTTACCGAGAAATGAACATTTGTTATCCTTGTACAATACATTAGAAAGGGCACAGTTCAATTGTCATGTAGTTACAATATGGACAAATTACTATCAATTTCAGTCGTACGAATATACTTACCTGATACTCTGTATGTTAATCACTTTGTCTGATGCAGTGTGTAAAATCTGTTGTAAAGAATTTTTGCAAGTAATACTAACTTGTTTCACGAAAGCAATAATATCACGACTACGCGTGAGTCTCGATGATCCTGACGGAGTCATCGCTCCTCACGCGGGAAGCAATGTGATATTATTGGATTTCAGACATTTTGCATATGAGAAAAGGACAGCCACCAAGCTGTAGTTTGCAGTGATACTAAGCATGACAACACGAGAGTAAAAAAAAAAAAAAAAAAAAAAAAAAACGAAATCTGTTTATAACGTTCGCCTACGCGGCCAGCGTTTAAAAGGTACTTTTAAATACTATGACTCGCTGGGCGCAGATATTTAAAATCATTGCGGCAGCGCTTGATAGCAAGAAGCTGCAAAACAGAAGAAAGAACAATTTATCATTTGTTAGGAAAATTCTAGAGTCTTTATAGTTGGTTGTACTTCTGGTCGCCGATATGTTAACATGTACTTCATTACCTTTGATGTTTGGTTGCCGACTTGTTAAGACGTGTTGTGTAGCACCGCTACAAGTTATATTTCTTTTGGTGTGAAAAACCACGTTATCACCAAGAAAACAAAAACGCTTTTATAAACTTTGTGACGACAAAAAATACTTACGCGCACGCAAGGACATTTAATTTTTACAAAATATCACACATACAGAAGCAGCGATTGTTGGACTGCTCCATGTATGAGAAAAACATAAAAATGTAAGTTTTGTATTCATTGTAAATTTGGTAATGTTTATAGTTTAACGCCTTTCTTCTTTAAAAATATACTTTTCCTCCACTGTACAGAAAATCTATGCTTATTCTTTTCATTAAATTAACCACAAATAATGTTTATGTTTAAATGAACTTTGTTACAGGATCGCTCTTTATCGCGGTGTGTCGATTGTATTTGGGAGACCATTAACGTGTTCAATTTACGATCTGACAGCCTTTTTTACAAAATTTCACTGTGTTGCATTCATTTCCAATTTTTTTTATTATTCAAATAGGTCCCTTAGGTAATTTCATTGAAGAGTCTGATTGCGTGAAAGCAATCCGGGTTAAGAGGTCATTTGAGAAACTATTTTCACGCAATCAATCCGTACGTCTCCTAAACACAATCGAGAACCGACGCATCATCGATCATTCATTAATTTTTCTCTTTTTCCAAGTCGTACCAAGAAACGGCCAAGGAGAACTGCCGTGAGTACGCAATCTAGTGTTAAAAGGTTGCATTCTTTATCTTGTCGGCAAACATTGCCATGAATTATCAACATCAATGTTATATTTGGTTAAATAAGAAAAGCCAAAAAACCTTTTAACGCTAGAAGGACGATGTATTGAATCACGATGCAATTTGAGTTTTCCATCGCCATTAGGAGGCCCTGATTGTTACAATTAACATCAGTTTGGCGTCGCATTCGAAAATCTAGACTCACAGGTGACGGACCATAAGGTGCCCGAGGCAGCAATAACCCCATGGAGACAAGTCGGCTGAAGGACGACTTATTGAATCGCGATCCAATATGAGTTTTCCATCGCCATTAGGAGGCCCTTAACGTTACAATTAACTATCAGTTTTGCATCCGATTCGAAAATCTAGACTCACAGGAGACGGACCATAAGGTGCCCCAGGCAGCAATATCCCCTTGGAGACAAGTCGGCTGGAGGACAATGTATTGAATCTGGACGGAATGTGAGTGTTCCATTGTCATCAGGAGGCCCCGAACGTTACAATTAACCATCAGTTTTGCGTCGGATTCGAAAATGTAGACTCACAGGAGACGGACCATAAGGTGCCCGAGGTATCAATAACCCCTTGGAGACAAGTAGGCTGGAGGACGATGTATTGAATCTCGTCGCAATTCGAGTGTTCCCTCGTCATTAGGAGGCCCTGAATGTTACAATTAACGATCAGTTTTGCGTCCGATTCGAAAATCTAGACTCACAAGAAACGGACCATGAGGTGCCATAGGCAGCAATATCCCCTTCAAGACAAGTCGGCTGGAGGACGATGTATTGAATCGCGATGCAATTTGAGTTTTCCATCGTCATTAGGAGGCCCTGAACGTTACAATTAACTATCAGTTTTGCGTCCGATTCGAAAATCTAGAATCTCGTCGCAATTTGACTGTACCCTCGTCATTAGGAGGCCGTGAACGTTACAATTAACTACCGGTTTGCGTGGGATTCGAAAATCTAGACTAACAGGAGACGGACCATAAGGTGTAAGAGGCAGCAATATCCGCTTAGAGACGAGTCGGCTGGAGGACGATGTATTAAATCGCGATGCAATTTGAGATTTCCATCGTTATTGGGAGGCCCTGAGCGTTACAATTAAGTATCAGTTTTGCGTCCGATTCGAAAATTTAGACTCACTGGAGACGGACCATAAGGTGCCTAAGGCAGCAATATCCCCTTGTAGACAAGTCGGCTGGAGGACGATGTGTTGATCGCGACGCAATTTGAGTGTTCCATCGTCATTAGGAAACCCTGAACGTTACAATTAACCATCAATTTTGCGTCGGATTCGGAAACCTAGACTCACAGGAGACGGACCAGGTGCCGGACGCAGCAATATCCCCTTGGAGACAAGTCGGCTGGAGGACGATGTATTAAATCGCGATGCAATTTGAGATTTCCATCGTCATTAGGTGGCTCTGAACGTTACAATTACCATCAGTTTTGCGTCCGATTCGAAAATCTAGACTCACAGGAGACGGACCACAATTGGCCCGAGGCAGCAATATCCGCTTGGAGACAAGTCGGCTGGAGGATGATGTATTGAATCGCGATGCAATTTGAGATTTCCATCGCCATTAGGAGGCCCTGAACGTTACAATTAACTATCAGTTTTGCGTCCGATTCGAAAATTTAGAATCTCGTCGCAATTTGAATGTACCCTGGTCATTAGGAGGCCGTGAACGTTACAATTAACTATCGGTTTGCGTGTGATTCGAAAATCTAGACTAACAGGAGACGGACCATAAGGTGCAAGAGGCAGCAATATCCCCTTGGAGACAAGTCGGCTGGAGGGCGATTTCTTGAATCGCGACGCAATTTGAGTGTTCCATCGTCATTATGAGGCCCTGAACGTTACTATTAACCATCAGTTTTGCGTCGGATTCGAAAATCTAGACTCACAGTATACGGACCATAAGGAGCCCTAGGCAGCAATATCCCCTTGGAGACAAGTCGGCTGGAGGACGATGTATTGAATCGCGATGCAATTTGAGTGTTCCATCGTCATTAGGAGGCCCTGAACGTTACAATTAACCATCAATTTTGCGTCGGAATTGAAAATCTAGATTCACAGGAGACGGATCATAAGGTGCCCGAGGCAGCAATATCCCCTTGGAGACAAGTCGGCTGGAGGATGATGTACTGAATCGCGATGCAATTTGACTACTCCATCCTCATTAGCAGGCCCTGAACGTTACAATTAACTATCAGTTTTGCGTCGGATTCGAAAATCAAGACTCACAGGAAACGGACCATAGGGTGCCCGAGGCAGCAATGCCCCCTTGGAGACAAATCGGCTGGAGGACGATTTATTGAATCGCGACGCAATTTGAGTGTTCCAAAGTCATTAGGAGGCCCTGAACGTTACAATTAACCATCAGTTTAGCGTCGGATTCGAAAATCTAGACTCACAGTATACGGACCATAAGGAGCCCTAGGCAGCAATATCCCCTTGGAGACAAGTCGCCTGGAGGACGATGTATTGAATCGCGATGCAATTTGAGTTTTCCATCGTCATTAGGAGGCCCTGAACGGTACAATTAACTATCAGTTTTGCGTCGGATTCGAAAATCTAGACTCACAGGAGACGGTCCATATGGTGCCCGAGGTAGCACTATCCCCTTGGAGACAAGTCGGCTTGAGGACGATGTACTGAATCGCGATGCAATTTGAGTTTTCCATCGTCATTGGGAGGCCCTGAACGTTACAATTAACTATCAGTTTTGCGTCCGATTCGAAAATCTAGACTCACAGGAGACGGAGCATAAGGTGCCCGAGGCAGCAATATCCCCTTGGAGACAAGTCGGCTGGAGGACGATGTATTGAATCACGAAGCAATTTGAGGTTTCCATCGTCATTAGGAGGCCCTGAACGTTACAATTAACCATCAGTTTTGCGTCCGATTCAATACATCGTCCTCCAGCCGACTTGTCTCCTTGGGGATATTGCTGCCTCGGGCTCCTTATGGTCCGTCTACGGTGAGTCTAGATTTTCGAATCCGACGCAAAACTGATGGTTAATTGTAACGTTCAGGGCCTCCTAATGACGATGGAACACTCCAATTGCGTCGCGATTCAATAAATCGTTCTCCAGCCGACTTGTCTCCAAGGGGATATTGCTGCCTCGGGCCGTTTCCTGTGAGTCTAGATTTTCGAATCCGACGCAAAACTGATAGTTAATTGTAACGTTCAGGGCCTCCTAATGACGATGGAACACTCAAATTGCGTCGCGATTCAATACATCGTCCTCCAGCCGAATTGTCTGCAAGTGGGTATTGCTGCCTTGGGCACCTTATGGACCGTCTCCTGTGAGTCTAGATTTTCGATTACGACGCAAAACTGATAGTTAATTGTAACGTTCTGGGCCTCCTAATGACGATGGAAAACTCAAATTGCATCGCGATTCATTACATCGTCCTCCAGCCGACTTGTCTCCAAGGGCACATTGCTGCCTCGGGCACGTTATGGTCGTTCTCCTGTGAATCTAGATTTTCGAATCGGACGCAAAACTGATGGTTAATTGTGCGTTCAGGGCCTCCTGATGACGATGGGAAACTCAAATTGCATCGCGATTCAATACATCGTCCTCCAGGCGACTTATCTCCAAGGGGATATTGCTGCCCCGCGCACCTTATGGTCCGTCTCCTGTGAGTCCAGATTTTCGAATCCGACGCAAAACTGATGGTTAATTGTAACGTTCAGGGCTTCCTAATGACGATGGAACACTCAAACTGCGTCGCGATTCAATACATTGTCCTCCAGCCGACTTGTCTCCAAGGGTCTATTGCTGCCCGTGGCACGTTATGGTCGTTCTCCTGTGAGTCTAGATTCTCGAATCGGACGCAAAACTGATGGTTAATTGTAACGTTCAGGGCCTCCCAATGACGACGGAGCACTCAAATTGCATCGCGATTCAATACATCGTCCTCCAGCCGACCTGTCTCCAAGGGGATATTGCTGCCTCGGGCACCATATGGACCGTCTCCTGTGAGTGTAGATTTTCGAATCGGACGCAAAACTGATAGTTAATTGTAACGTTCAGGGCCTCCTAATGACGATGGAAAACTCAAATTGCATCGCGATTCAATACATCGTCCTCCAGCCGACTTGTCTCCAAGGGGATATTGCTGCCTCGGGCTCCTTATGGTCCGTCTACTGTGGGTCTAGATTTTCGAATCCGACGCAAAACTGATGGTTAATTGTAACGATCAGGGCCTCCTAATGACGATGGAACTCTCAAATTGCGTCGCGATTCAATAAATCGTCCTCCAGCCGACTTGTCTCCAAGGGGATATTGCTGCCTCGGGCACCTTATGGTCCGTTTCCTGTGAGTCTAGATTTTCGAATCCGACGCAAAACTGATAGTTAATTGTAACGTTCAGGGCCTGCTAATGACGATGGAGTACTCAAATTGAATCGCGATTCAATACATCATCCTCCAGCCGACTTGTCTCCAAGGGGATATTGCTGCCTCGGGCACCTTATGGTCCGTCTCCTGTGAGTCTAGATTTTCGAATCCGACGCTAAACTGATGGTTAATTGTAACGTTCAGGGCCCGCTAATGACGATGGAACCCTCACATTCCGTGCAGATTCAATACATCGTCCTCCAGCCGACTTGTCTCAAAGGGGACATTGCTGCCTCGGGCACCTTATATTCCGTCTCCTGTGAGTCTAGATTTTCGATTCCGACGCAATACTGTTGGTTAATTGTAACGTTCCGGCATTCCTAATGACGATGGAAAACGAAGATTGCATCGCAATTCAATACATCGTCCTCCAGCCGACTTGTCTGCAAGGGGATATTACTGTTTCGGGCACCTCCTGTGATCCTAGATTTTCGAATCCGACGCAAAAATGATGGTTAGTTGTGACATTCAGGGCCTCCTAATGACGATGGAACACTCATATTGCGTCGCGATTCAATAAATCTTCCTCCAGCCGACTTGTCTCCAAGGGGATATTGCTGCCTCGAGCACCTTATGGTCCGTCTCCTGTGAGTCTAAATTTTCTAAGCCGACGCAAAACTGATAGTTAATTCTATCGTTCAGGGCGTCCAAATGACGATGGAAAACTCACATTGCATCGCGATTCAATACATCGTCCTCCAGCCTACTTGCCTCCAAGGGATATTGCTGCCTCTTGCACCTTATGGTCCGTCTCCTGTTAGTCTAGATTTTCGAATCCCACGCAAACTGATAGGTAATTGTAACGTTCACGGCCTCCTAATGACGAAGGTACACTCAAAAAGCGACGAGATTCTAGATTTTCGAATCGGACGCAAAACTGATAGTTAATTGTAACGTTCAGGGCCTCCTAATGGCGATGGAAATCTCAAATTGCATCGCGATTCAATACATCGTCCTCCAGCCGACTTGGCTCCAAGCGGATATTGCTGGATCGGGCACATTATGGTCCGTCTCCTGTGAGTCTAGATTTTCGAATCCGACGCAAAACTAATAGTTAATTGTAACGTTCAGGGCCTCCCAATGACGATGGAAAACTCAAATTGCATCGCGATTCAATACATCGTCCTCCAGCCGACTTGTCTCCAAGAGGATATTGCTGCCTCGGGCACCATTTGGTCCGTCTCCTGTGAGTCTAGATTTTCGATCCCGACGCAAAACTGATGGTAAATTATAACGTTCAGGGCCTCCTAATGACGATGGAACACTCACATTGCGTCGCGATTCAATACATCGTCCTCCAGCCGACTTGTCTGCAAGGGGTTATTGCTCCCCCGGGCACCTTATGGTCAGTCTCCTGTGAGTCTATATTTTCGTATCGGACGCAAAACGTATGTTAATTGAAACATTCAGGGCCTCCGAATGACGATGGAAATCTCAAATTGCATCGCGATTCAATACATCGTCCTCTAGCCGACTTGTCACCAGGTGGATATTGCTGCCTCGGGCACCTTATAAACCGTCTCCTGTGAGTCTAGATTTTCGAATCCGACGCAAAACTGATAGTTATTTGTAACGTTCAGGGCCTCTAATGACGATGGAAAACTCAAATTGCATCTCGATTCAATACATCGTCCTCCAGGCGACTTGTCTCCAAGGGGATATTGCTGCCTCGGGCACCTTATGGTTTGTCCACTGTGAGTCTAGATTTTCGCATCCGACGCAAATCTGATGGTTAATTGTAACGTTCAGGGCCTCCTAATGACGATAGAACACTGACATTCCGTCCAGATTCAATACATCGTCCTCCAGCTGACTTGTCTCCAAGGGGATATTGTTCCGTCTCCTGTGAGTCTAGATTTTCGAATCCGACGCAAAACTGTTGGTTAATTGTAATGTTCTGGGCCTCCTAATGACGATGGAAAACTAAAATTGCATCGCGATTTAATACATCGTCCTCCAGCCGACTTGTCTCCAAGGGCATATTGCTGCCTCGGGCTGCTTATGGTCCGTCTACTGTGAGTCTAGATTTTCGAATGCGACGCCAAACTGATGTTAATTGTAACATTCAGGGCCTCCTAATGGCGATGGAATACTCAAATTGCATCGCGATTCAATACATCGTCCTCCACCCGACTTGCCTCCAAGGAAATATTGCTGCCTCGGGCACATTATGGTCCGTCTCCTGTGAGTCTAAATTTTCGAATCGGACGCAAAACTGATACTTAATTGTAACGCTCAGGGCCTCTAAATGGCGATGGAAATCTCAAATTGCATCGCGATTCAATACATCGTTCCCCAGCTGGCTTGTCTCCAAGGGGATATTGCTACCTCGGGCACCTTATGGTCCGTCTGATGTGAGTCTAGATCTTAGAATCCGACGCAAAACTCATGGTTAATTCTAACGTTCAGGGCCTCCTAATGACGATGGAACACTCAAATTGCGTAGCGATTCATTACATTGTCCTCCAGCCGACTTGTCTCCAAGGGGATATTCCCGCCTCGGGCACCTTATGCTCCGTCTCCTGTTAGTCTAGGTTTTCGAATCGGACGCAAAACTGATGTCATTTGTAACATTCAGGGCCTCCTAATGGCGATGGAAATCTCAAATTGCATCGCGATTCAATACATCGTCCTCCAGCCGACTTGTCTCCAAGGGGATACTGCTGCCTCGGGCACTTTATGGTGCGTCTCTTTTGAGACTGGATTTTCGAATCCGACGCAAAACTGATGGTTAATTGTAACGTTCAGGGCCTAATAATGACGAGGGAACACTCAAATTGCGACGAGATTCAATACATCGTCCTCCAGCCGACTTGTCTCCAAGGGGATATTGCTGCCTCGGGCACCTTATGGTTCGTCTCGTGTGAGTCTAGATTGTCGATTCCGACGCAAAACTGATGGTTAATTGTAACGTTCAGGGCCTCCTAATGACGATAGAACACTGACATTCCGTCCAGATTCAATACATCGTCCTCCAGCTGACTTGTCTCCAAGGGGATATTGTTCCGTCTCCTGTGAGTCTAGATTTTCGAATCCGACGCAAAACTGTTGGTTAATTGTAACGTTCTGGGCCTCCTAATGACGATGGAAAACTAAAATTGCATCGCGATTTAATACATCGTCCTCCAGCCGACTTGTCTCCAAGGGCATATTGCTGCCTCGGGCTGCTTATGGTCCGTCTACTGTGAGTCTAGATTTTCGAATCTGACGCAAAACTGTAACGTTCAGGGCCTCCAAATGACGATGGAGCACTCAATTTGCATCGCGATTCAATACATCGTCCTCCAGCCGACTCGTCTCCAAGGGGATATTGCTGCCTCTAGCGCCTTATGGTCCGTCTCCTGTGAGTCTAGATTTTCGAATCCGACGCAAAACTGATGGTTAATTATAACGTTCCTCCTAATGAGGCTGGAAAACTCAAATTGCATCGCGATTCAATACATCGTCCTCCAGCCGACTTTTCTCCAAGGGGATATTGCTGCCTCGGGCACTTTATTGTCCGTCTCCTATGAGTCTATATTTTCGAATCGGACGAAGAACTTGTGTTAATTGTAACATTCAGGGCCGCCTAATGACGATGGAAATCTCAAATTGCATCGCGATTCAATACATCGTCCTCCAGCCGACTTGTCTCCAGGTGGATATTGCTGCCTCGGGCACCTTATGATCCGTCTCCTGTGAGTCTAGATTTTCGAATCCGACGCAAAAGTGATAGTTATTTGTAACGTTCAGGGTTTCTAGTGACGATGGAAAACTCAAATTGCATCTCGATTCAATACATCGTCCTCCAGGCGACTTGTCTCCAAGGGGATATTGCTGCCTCGGGCACCTTATGGTTTGTGTACTGTGAGACTAGATTTTCGAATCCGACGCGTATGTGATGGTTAATTGTAACGTTCAGGGCCTCCTAATTACGATGGATCAATCAAATTGCGTCGCGATTCAATAATACGTCCTCCAGCCGACTTGTCTCCAAGGGGATATTGCTACCTCAATCACCTTATGGTCCGTTTCCTGTGAGTCTAGATTTTCGAATCCGACGCAAAACTGATAGTTAATTGTAACGTTCAGGGCCTCCTAATGACAATGGAGCACTCAAACTGCATCGCGATTCAATACATCGTAATCCAGCCGACTTGTCTCCAAGGGGATATTGCTGCCTCGGGCACCTTATGGTCCTTCTCTTGTGAGGCTAGATTTTCGAATCTGACTCAAAACTGATGGTTAATTGTAACGTTCAGGGCCACCTAATGGCGATAGAAAACTCAAATTACATCGCGAATCAATACATCGTCCTCCTGCCGACTTGTCTCCAAGTGGATATTGCTGCCTCAGGCACCTTATGCTCCGTCTCCGGTGTGTTTATATTTTCGAATCGGACGCAAAACTGATGTTAATTGTAACATTCAGGACCTCCTAATGACGATGGAAATCTCAAATTGCATCGCGATTCAATACATAGTCCTCCAGCCGACTTGTCTCCAAGGTGATATTGCTGCCTCGGGCACTTTATGATCAGTCTCCTGTGAGTCTAGATTTTCGAATCCGACGCAAAACTGATAGTTAATTGTAATGTTCAGGGCTTCTAATGACGATGGAATACTCAAATTGCATCGCGATTCAATACATCGTCCTCCAGCCGACTTGTCTCCAAGGGGTTATTGCTGCCTCGGGCACCTTATGGTCCGTCTCCTGTGAGTCTAGATTTTCTAAGCCGACGCAAGACTGATAGTTAATTCTATCGTTCAGGGCGTCCAAATGACGATGGAAAACTCAAATTGCATCGCGATTCAATACATCGTCCTCCAGCCTACTTGCCTCCAAGGGATATTGCTGCCTCTTGCACCTTATGGTCCGTCTCCTGTTAGTCTAGATTTTCGAATCCCACGCAAACTGATAGGTAATTGTAACGTTCACGGACTCCTAATGACGAAGGTACACTCAAAATGCGACGAGATTCTACATTTTCGAATCGGACGCAAAACTGATAGTTAATTGTAACGTTCAGGGCCTCCTAATGGCGATGGAAATCTCAAATTGCATCGCGATTCAATACATCGTCCTCCAGCCGACTTGTCTCCAAGCGGATATTGCTGGCTCGGGCACATTATGGTCCGTCTCCTGTGGGTCTAGATTTTCGAATCGGACGCAAAACTGATGTTAATTGTAACATTCAGTGCCTCCTAATGACGATGGAAATCTCAAATTGCATCGCGATTCAATACATCGTCCTCCAGCCGACTTGTCTCCAAGGTGATATTGCTGCCTCGGGCACCTTATGATCCGTCTCCTGCGAGTCTAGATTTTCGAATCCGACGCAAAAGTGATAGTTATTTGTAACGTTCAGGGTTTCTAGTGACGATGGAAAACTCAAATCGCATCTCGATTCAATACATCGTCCTCCAGGCGACTTGTCTCCAAGGGGATATTGCTGTCTCGGGCACCTTATGGTTTGTCTACTGTGAGTCTAGATTTTCGAATCCGACGCATATCTGATGATTAATTGTAACGTTCAGGGCCTCCTAATGACGATGGAGCACTCAAACTGCATCGCGATTCAATACATCGTAATCCATCCGACTTGTCTCCAAGGGGATATTGCTGCCTCGGGCAAATTATGGTCCTTCTCTTGTGAGTCTAGATTTTCGAATCTGACGCAAAACTGATGGTTAATTGTAACGTTCAGGGCCTCCTAATGACGATGGAACACTCAAATTGCGTCGCAATTCAATACATCGTCCTCCAGCCGACTTGTCTACAAGGGGATATTGCTCCCTTTGGCACCTTATGGTCCGTCTCCTGTGAGTTTAGATTTTCGAATCGGACGAAAAACTGATAGTTTATTGTAACGGTCAGGGCCTCCTAATGGCGATGGAAAACTCAAATTACATCGCGAATCAATACATCGTCCTCCTGCCGACTTGTCTCCAAGTGGATATTGCTGCCCTGGAACCTTATGCTCCGTCTCCGGTGTGTTTATATTTTCGAATCGGACGCAAAACTGATGTTAATTGTAACTTTCAGTGCCCCCTAATGACGATGGAAATCTCAAATTGCATCGCGATTCAATACTTCGTCCTCCAGCCGACTTGTCTCCAAGGTGATATTGCTGCCTCGGGCACTTTATGATCCGTCTCCTGTGAGTCTAGATTTTCGAATCCGACGCAAAACTGATAGTTAATTGTAACGTTCAGGGCTTCTAATGACGATGGAAAACTCAAATTGCAGCGCGATTCAATACATCGTCCTCCAGCCGACTTGTCTCCAAGGGGATATTGCTGCCTCGGGCACCTTATGGTTTGTCTACTGTGAGTCTAGATTTTCGAATCCGACGCAAATCTGATGGTTAATTGTAACGTTCAGGGACTCCTAATGACGATGGAGCAATCAAATTGCATTGCGATTCAATACATCGTCCTCCAGCCGACTCGTCTCCAAGGGGATATTGCTGCCTCGGGCGCCTTATGGTCCGTCTCCTGTCAGTCTAGATTTTGAATCCGACGCAAAACTGATGGTAAATTGTAACGTTCAGGGCCTCCTATTGACGATGGAACACTCAAATTGCGACGCGATTCAATACATCGTCCTCCAGCCGAAATGTCTACAAGGGGATATTGCTGCCTTGGGCACCTTATGGACCGTCTCCTGTGAGTCTAGATTTTCAAATCGGACGCAAAACTGATAGTTAATTGTAACGTTCAGGGTTTCCTAATCACGATGGAAAACTCAAATTGCATCGCAATTCAATACATCGTTCTCAAGCCGACTTGTCTCCTAGGGGATATTGCCGCCTCGGGCACCTTACGGTCCGTCTCCTGTGAGTCTAGATTTTAGAATCCGACGCAAAACTGATAGTTAATTGTAACGTTCAGGGCCTCGAATGACGATGGAAAACTCAAATTGCATCGCGATTCAATACATCGTCTTCCAGCCGACTTGTCTCCAAGGGGATATTGCTGCCTCGGGCACCTTGTGGTTTGTTTACTGTGAGTCTACATTTTCGAATCCGACGCAAATCTGATGGTTAATTATAACGTTCAGGGCCTTCTAATGACGAGGGAACACTCAAATTGCGACGAGATTCAATACATCGTCCTCCAGCCGACTTGTCTCCAAGGGGATATCGATACCTCGGGCACCTTATGGTCCGTCTCCTGTGAGTCTAGATTTTCAAATCCGACGCAAAACTGATGGTTAATTGTAACTTTCAGGGCCTCACGATGACAATGGAACACTCTCATTCCGTCCAGATTCAATACATTGTCCGCCAGCCGACTTGTCTCCAAGGTGATATTGCTGCCACGGGCACCTTATGCTCCGTCTCCTGTGAGTCTATATTTTCGAATCGGACGCAAAACTGATGTTAATTGAAACATTCAGGGCCTCCTAATGACGATGGAAATCTCAAATTGCTTCGCGATTCAAAACATCGACTTCCAGCCGACTTGTCTCCAAGGGGATATTGCTCCCTCAGGCACCTTATGGTCCGTCTCCTGTGAGTCTAGATTTTCGAATCCGACGCAAAACTGATAGTTAATTGTAACGTTCAGTGCCTCCTAATCACGATGGGACACTTAAATTGCGTCGCGATTCAATAAACCTTCCTCCAGCCGACTTGTCTCCAAGGGGATATTGCTGCTTCAGGCACCTTATGGTCCGTCTCCTGTGAGTCTAGATTTTCGAATCGGACGCAAAACTGGTGTTAATTGAAACAATCAGGGCCTCCTAATGACGATGGAAATCTCAAATTGCATCGCGATTCAATACATCGTCATCCAGCCGACTTGTCTCCAAGGTGATATTGCTGCCTCGGGCACCTTATGATCCGTTTCCTGAGAGTCTAGATTTTCGATTCCGACGCAAAACTGATGATTAATAGTAACGTTCAGGGCCTGCTAATGACGATGGAAAACTCAAATTGCATCGCGATTTAATACATCGTCCTCCAGCCGACTTGTCTCCAAGGGGATATTGCTGCCTCAGGCACCTTATGGTCCGGCTCCTGTGAGTCTAGATTTTTGAATCCGCCGCAAAACTGATAGTTAACTGTAACGTTCAGTGCCTCCTAATGACGATGGATTACTCAAATTGAGTCGCGATTCAATAAATCTTCCTCCAGCCGACTTGTCTCCAAGGAGATATTGATACGTCGGGCACCTTATGGTCCGTCTACTGTGAGTCTAAATTTTCGAATCCGACGCAGAACTGATGGTTAATTGTAACGTTCAGGGCCTCCTGATGACAATGGAACACTCACTTTCCGTCCAGATTCAATATATTGTCCTCTAGCCGACTTGTCTCCAACGGGATATTGCTGCCTCGGGCACCTTATGGTCCGTCTCCTGTGAGTCTAGATTTTCGAATCTGACGCAAAACTGATGGTTAATTGTAACGTTCTGGGCCTCCTAATGACGATGGAACACTCAAATTGCGTCGCGATTCAATACATCGTCCTCCAGCCGACTTGTCTCCAGGGGATACAGCTGTTTTTGGCACTTTATGGTCCGTCTCCTGTGAGTCTAGATTTTCGAATCGGATGCAAAACTGATAGTTAATTGTAACTTTCAGGGCCTCCTAATGACGAGGGACACTCAAATTGCGACGAGATTCAATATATCGTCCTCCAGCCGACTTGTCTCCAAGGGGATATTGCTGCCTGGGGCACCTTATGGTCCGTCTCCTGTGAGTCTAGATTTTCGAATCTGACGCAAAACTGATGGTTAATTGTAACGTTCAGGGCCTCCTAATTACGATGGAACAATCAAATTGCGTCGCAATTAAATACATCGTCCTCCAGCCGACTTGTCTGCAAGGGGATATTGCTGCCTTGGCCACCTTATGATCCGTCTCCTGTGAGTCTAGATTTTCGAATCGGACGCAAAACTGATGTTATTTGTAACATTCAGTGCCTCCTAATGACGATGGAAATCTCAAATTGCATCGCGATTCAATACATCGTCCTCCAGCCGACTTGTCTCCAAGGTGATATTGCTGCCTCGGGCACCTTATGATCCGTCTCCTGTGAGTCTAGATTTTCGAATCCGACACAAAACTGATAGTTAATTGTAACGGTCAGGGCCTCCTAATGACGATAGAACACTCACATTCCGTCCAGATTGAACACATCGTCCTCCAGCCGACTTGTCTCCAAGGGGATATTGCTACCTCGGGCACCTTATGGTCCGTCTCCTGTGAGTCTAGATTTTCGAATCGGACGCAAAACTGATAGTTAATTGTAACGTTCAGGGCCTCCTATTGACGATGGAACACTCAAATTGCGTCGCGATTCAATAATACGTCCTCCAGCCGACTTTCCTCCAAAGGGGATATTGCTGCCTCGGGCACCTTATGGTCAGTTTCCTGTGAGTCTAGATTTTCGAATCGGACGCAAAACTGATAGGTAATTGTAACGTTCAGGGCCTGCTGATGACAATGGAACACTCACATTCCGTCCAGATTCAATACATCGTCCTCCAGCCGACTTGTCTCCAAGGTGATATTGCTGCCTCGGGCACCTTATGATCCGTCTCCTCAAGGTCTAGATTTTCGATTCCGACGCAAAACTGATGATTAATTGTAACGTTCAGGGCCTCCTAAAGACGAAAGACAACTCAAATTGCGTCGCGATTCAATAGAACATCCTCCAGCCGACTTGTCTCCAATGGGATATTGCTGCCTCGGACACCATATGGTCCGACCCCTGTAAGTCTAGAATTTCGAATCTGACGCAAAACTGATAGTTAATTGTAACGTTCAGGTTCTCCTAATGACGATGGAAAACTCAAATTGCATGTGCGATTCAATACATCGTCCTCCAGCCGACTAGTCTCCAAAGGGATTTTGCTGCATCGGGCACCTTATGGTCCGCATCCTGTGAATCTAGATTTTCGAATCCGAAGCAAAACTGATAGTTAATTGTAACGTTCAGTGCCTCCTAATGACAATGGAACACTCAAATTGCGTCGCGATTCAATAAATCTTCCTCCAGCCGACTTGTCTCCAAGGGGATATTGATACGTCGGGCACCTTATGGTCCGTCTACTGTGAGTCTAGATTTTCGAATCCTACGCAAAACTGATGGTTAATTGTAACGTTCAGGGCCTCCTGATGACAATGGAACACTCACATTCCGTCCAGATTCAATACATTGTCCTCCAGCCGACTTGTCTCCAAGGGGATATTGCTGCCTCGGGCACCTTATGGTCCGTCTCCTGTGAGTCTAGATTTTCGCATCGGATACAAAACTGATAGTTAATTGTAACGTTCAGGGCCTCCTAATGGCGATGGAAAAGTCAAATTGCATCGCGATTCAATACGTCGTCCTTCAGCCAACTTGTCTCCAAGGGGTTATTGCTGCCTCGGGCACCTTATGGTCCTTCTCCTGTGAGTCTAGATTTTAGAATCCGACGCAAATCTTGTGGTTATTTGCAACGTTCAGGGCCTCCTAATGACGATGGAAAACTCAAATTGCGTCCCGATTCAATATTACGTCCTCCAGCCAACTTGTCTCCAAGGGGATATTGCTGCCTCGGGCACCTTATGGTCCGTTTCCTGTGAGTCTAAATTTTCGAATCGGACGCAAAACTGATAGTTAATTGTAACGTTCAGGGCCTCCTAATGACGATGGAGCACTCAAACTGCATCGCGATTCAATGCATCGTCCTCCAGCCGACTTGTCTCCAAGGGGAAATTGCTGAATCGGGCACCTTATGGTCCGTCTTTTCTGAGTATAAATTTTCGAATCCGACGCAAAACTAATGGTTAATTGTAACGTTCAGGGCCTCCTAATGACGATGGAGCACTCAAACTGCATCGCGAATCAATACATCGTCCTCCATCCGACTTGTCTCCAAGGGGATATTGCTGCCTCGGGCACCTTATGGTCCGTCTCTTGTGAGTCTAGATTTTCGAATCGGACGCAAAACTGATGGTTAATTGTAACGTTCAAGGCCTCCTAATGACGATGGAACACTCAAATTGCGTCGCGATTCAATACATCGTCCTCCAGCCGACTTGTATCCAAGGGGACACTGCTGTCTCGGGCACTTTATGGTCCGTCTCCTGTGAGAATAGATTTTCGAATCGGATGCAAAACTGATAGTTAATTGTAACTATCAGGGCTTCCTAATCACGATGGAACACTCAAATGGCATCGCGATTCAATACATCATCCTCCAGCCGACTTGTCTCCAATGGGTTATTGCTGCCTCGGGCACCTTATGGACCGCCTCCTGTGAGTCTAGATTTTCGAATCGGACGCAAAACTGATAGGTAATTGTAACGTTCAGGGCCTCCTAATGACGAGGGAACACTCAAATTGCGACGAGGTTCAATATATCGTTCTCTAGCCGACTTGTCTCCAAGGGGATATTGCTGCCAGGGGCACCTTATGGTCCGTCTCCTGTGTGTCTAGATTTTCGAATCCGACGCGAAACTGATGGTTAATTGTTACGTTCAGGGTCTCCTAATGACGATGGAACACTCACATTCCGTCCAGATTCAATACATCGTCCTCCAGCCGACTTGTCTCCAAGGTGATATAGCTGCCTCGGGCACCTTATGATCCGTCTCCTCAGAGTCTAGATTTTCGATTCCGACGCAAAACTGATGATTAATTGTAACGTTCAGGGCCTGCTAATGACGTTGGAAAACTCAAATTTTATCGCGATTTAATACATCGTCCTCCAGCCGACTTGTCTCCAAGGAGATATTGCTGCCTCAGGCACCTTATGGTCCGTCTCCTGTGAGTCTAGATTTTCGAATCCGACGCAAAACTGTTGGTTAATTGTAACGTTCAGGGCCTAATAATGACGATGGAAAACTCAAATTGCATGTGCGATTCAATACATCGTCCTCCAGCCGACTAGTCTCCAAGGGGATATTGCTCCCTCGGGCACCTTATGGTCCGTATCCTGTGAGTCTAGACTTTCGAATCCGACGCAAAACTGATAGTTAATTGTAACGTTCAGTGCCTCCTAATGACAATGGAACACTCAAATTGCGTCGCGATTCAATAAATCTTCCTCCAGCCGACATGTCTCCAAGGGGATATTGATCCGTCGGGCACCTTATGGTCCGTCTACTGTGAGTCTAGATTTTCAAATCCGACGCAAAACTGATAGTTAACTGTAACGTTCAGGGCCTCCTAATGACGATGGAAAACTCAAATTGCATGTGCGATTCAATACATCGTCCTCCAGCCGACTAGTCTCTAAGGGGATATTACTGCCTCGGGCACCTTATGGTCCGTATCCTGAGAGTCTAGATTTTCGAATCCGACGCAAAACTGATAGTTAATTGTAACGTTCAGTGCCTCCTAATGACAATGGAACACTCAAATTGCGTCGCGATTCAATAAATATTCCTCCAGCCGACTTGTCTCCAAGGGGATATTGATACGTCGGGCACCTTATGGTCCGTCTCCTGTGAGTCTAGATTTTCGAATCGGACGCAAAACTGATAGGTAATTGTAACGTTCAGGGCCTGCTGATGACAATGGAACACTCACATTCCGTCCAGATTCAATACATCGTCCTCCAGCCGACTTGTCTCCAAGGTGATATTGCTGCCTCGGGCACCTTATGATCCGTCTCCTCAAGGTCTAGATTTTCGATTCCGACGCAAAACTGATGATTAATTGTAACGTTCAGGGCCTCCTAAAGACGAAAGACAACTCAAATTGCGTCGCGATTCAATAGAACATCCTCCAGCCGACTTGTCTCCAATGGGATATTGCTGCCTCGGACACCATATGGTCCGACCCCTGTAAGTCTAGAATTTCGAATCTGACGCAAAACTGATAGTTAATTGTAACGTTCAGGTTCTCCTAATGACGATGGAAAACTCAAATTGCATGTGCGATTCAATACATCGTCCTCCAGCCGACTAGTCTCCAAAGGGATTTTGCTGCATCGGGCACCTTATGGTCCGCATCCTGTGAATCTAGATTTTCGAATCCGAAGCAAAACTGATAGTTAATTGTAACGTTCAGTGCCTCCTAATGACAATGGAACACTCAAATTGCGTCGCGATTCAATAAATCTTCCTCCAGCCGACTTGTCTCCAAGGGGATATTGATACGTCGGGCACCTTATGGTCCGTCTACTGTGAGTCTAGATTTTCGAATCCGACGCAAAACTGATGGTTAATTGTAACGTTCAGGGCCTCCTGATGACAATGGAACACTCACATTCCGTCCAGATTCAATACATTGTCCTCCAGCCGACTTGTCTCCAAGGGGATATTGCTGCCTCGGGCACCTTATGGTCCGTCTCCTGTGAGTCTAGATTTTCGAATCCGACGCAAAACTGTTGGTTAATTGTAACGTTCAGGGCCTAATAATGACGATGGAAAACTCAAATTGCATGTGCGATTCAATACATCGTCCTCCAGCCGACTAGTCTCCAAGGGGATATTGCTCCCTCGGGCACCTTATGGTCCGTATCCTGTGAGTCTAGACTTTCGAATCCGACGCAAAACTGATAGTTAATTGTAACGTTCAGTGCCTCCTAATGACAATGGAACACTCAAATTGCGTCGCGATTCAATAAATCTTCCTCCAGCCGACATGTCTCCAAGGGGATATTGATCCGTCGGGCACCTTATGGTCCGTCTACTGTGAGTCTAGATTTTCAAATCCGACGCAAAACTGATAGTTAACTGTAACGTTCAGGGCCTCCTAATGACGATGGAAAACTCAAATTGCATGTGCGATTCAATACATCGTCCTCCAGCCGACTAGTCTCTAAGGGGATATTACTGCCTCGGGCACCTTATGGTCCGTATCCTGAGAGTCTAGATTTTCGAATCCGACGCAAAACTGATAGTTAATTGTAACGTTCAGTGCCTCCTAATGACAATGGAACACTCAAATTGCGTCGCGATTCAATAAATATTCCTCCAGCCGACTTGTCTCCAAGGGGATATTGATACGTCGGGCACCTTATGGTCCGTCTCCTGTGAGTCTAGATTTTCGAATCGGACGCAAAACTGATAGGTAATTGTAACGTTCAGGGCCTGCTGATGACAATGGAACACTCACATTCCGTCCAGATTCAATACATCGTCCTCCAGCCGACTTGTCTCCAAGGTGATATTGCTGCCTCGGGCACCTTATGATCCGTCTCCTCAAGGTCTAGATTTTCGATTCCGACGCAAAACTGATGATTAATTGTAACGTTCAGGGCCTCCTAAAGACGAAAGACAACTCAAATTGCGTCGCGATTCAATAGAACATCCTCCAGCCGACTTGTCTCCAATGGGATATTGCTGCCTCGGACACCATATGGTCCGACCCCTGTAAGTCTAGAATTTCGAATCTGACGCAAAACTGATAGTTAATTGTAACGTTCAGGTTCTCCTAATGACGATGGAAAACTCAAATTGCATGTGCGATTCAATACATCGTCCTCCAGCCGACTAGTCTCCAAAGGGATTTTGCTGCATCGGGCACCTTATGGTCCGCATCCTGTGAATCTAGATTTTCGAATCCGAAGCAAAACTGATAGTTAATTGTAACGTTCAGTGCCTCCTAATGACAATGGAACACTCAAATTTCGTCGCGATTCAATAAATCTTCCTCCAGCCGACTTGTCTCCAAGGGGATATTGATACGTCGGGCACCTTATGGTCCGTCTACTGTGAGTCTAGATTTTCGAATCCGACGCAAAACTGATGGTTAATTGTAACGTTCAGGGCCTCCTGATGACAATGGAACACTCACATTCCGTCCAGATTCAATACATTGTCCTCCAGCCGACTTGTCTCCAAGGGGATATTGCTGCCTCGGGCACCTTATGGTCCGTCTCCTGTGAGTCTAGATTTTCGCATCGGATACAAAACTGATAGTTAATTGTAACGTTGAGGGCCTCCTAATGGCGATGGAAAAGTCAAATTGCATCGCGATTCAATACGTCGTCCTTCAGCCAACTTGTCTCCAAGGGGTTATTGCTGCCTCGGGCACCTTATGGTCCTTCTCCTGTTAGTCTAGATTTTAGAATCCGACGCAAATCTTGTGGTTATTTGCAACGTTCAGGGCCTCCTAATGACGATGGAAAACTCAAATTGCGTCCCGATTCAATATTACGTCCTCCAGCCAACTTGTCTCCAAGGGGATATTGCTGCCTCGGGCACCTTATGGTCCGTTTCCTGTGAGTCTAAATTTTCGAATCGGACGCAAAACTGATAGTTAATTGTAACGTTCAGGGCCTCCTAATGACGATGGAGCACTCAAACTGCATCGCGATTCAATGCATCGTCCTCCAGCCGACTTGTCTCCAAGGGGAAATTGCTGAATCGGGCACCTTATGGTCCGTCTTTTCTGAGTATAAATTTTCGAATCCGACGCAAAACTAATGGTTAATTGTAACGTTCAGGGCCTCCTAATGACGATGGAGCACTCAAACTGCATCGCGAATCAATACATCGTCCTCCATCCGACTTGTCTCCAAGGGGATATTGCTGCCTCGGGCACCTTATGGTCCGTCTCTTGTGAGTCTAGATTTTCGAATCGGACGCAAAACTGATGGTTAATTGTAACGTTCAAGGCCTCCTAATGACGATGGAACACTCAAATTGCGTCGCGATTCAATACATCGTCCTCCAGCCGACTTGTCTCCAAGGGGACACTGCTGTCTCGGGCACTTTATGGTCCGTCTCCTGTGAGAATAGATTTTCGAATCGGATGCAAAACTGATAGTTAATTGTAACTATCAGGGCTTCCTAATCACGATGGAACACTCAAATGGCATCGCGATTCAATACATCATCCTCCAGCCGACTTGTCTCCAATGGGTTATTGCTGCCTCGGGCACCTTATGGACCGCCTCCTGTGAGTCTAGATTTTCGAATCGGACGCAAAACTGATAGGTAATTGTAACGTTCAGGGCCTCCTAATGACGAGGGAACACTCAAATTGCGACGAGGTTCAATATATCGTTCTCTAGCCGACTTGTCTCCAAGGGGATATTGCTGCCAGGGGCACCTTATGGTCCGTCTCCTGTGTGTCTAGATTTTCGAATCCGACGCAAAACTGATGGTTAATTGTTACGTTCAGGGTCTCCTAATGACGATGGAACACTCACATTCCGTCCAGATTCAATACATCGTCCTCCAGCCGACTTGTCTCCAAGGTGATATAGCTGCCTCGGGCACCTTATGATCCGTCTCCTCAGAGTCTAGATTTTCGATTCCGACGCAAAACTGATGATTAATTGTAACGTTCAGGGCCTGCTAATGACGTTGGAAAACTCAAATTTTATCGCGATTTAATACATCGTCCTCCAGCCGACTTGTCTCCAAGGAGATATTGCTGCCTCAGGCACCTTATGGTCCGTCTCCTGTGAGTCTAGATTTTCGAATCCGACGCAAAACTGTTGGTTAATTGTAACGTTCAGGGCCTAATAATGACGATGGAAAACTCAAATTGCATGTGCGATTCAATACATCGTCCTCCAGCCGACTAGTCTCCAAGGGGATATTGCTCCCTCGGGCACCTTATGGTCCGTATCCTGTGAGTCTAGACTTTCGAATCCGACGCAAAACTGATAGTTAATTGTAACGTTCAGTGCCTCCTAATGACAATGGAACACTCAAATTGCGTCGCGATTCAATAAATCTTCCTCCAGCCGACATGTCTCCAAGGGGATATTGATCCGTCGGGCACCTTATGGTCCGTCTACTGTGAGTCTAGATTTTCAAATCCGACGCAAAACTGATAGTTAATTGTAACGTTCAGGGCCTCCTAATGACGATGGAAAACTCAAATTGCATGTGCGATTCAATACATCGTCCTCCAGCCGACTAGTCTCTAAGGGGATATTACTGCCTCGGGCACCTTATGGTCCGTATCCTGAGAGTCTAGATTTTCGAATCCGACGCAAAACTGATAGTTAATTGTAACGTTCAGTGCCTCCTAATGACAATGGAACACTCAAATTGCGTCGCGATTCAATAAATATTCCTCCAGCCGACTTGTCTCCAAGGGGATATTGATACGTCGGGCACCTTATGGTCCGTCTACTGTGAGTCTAGATTTTCGAATCCGACGCAAATCTGATGGTTAATTGTAACGTTCAGGGCCTCCTGATGACAATGGAACACTCACATTCCGTCCAGATTCAATACATTGTCCTCCAGCCGACTTGTCTCCAAGGGGATATTGCTGCCTCGGGCACCTTATGGTCCGTCTCCTGTGAGTCTAGACTTTCGCATCGGATGCAAAACTGATAGTTAATTGTAACGTTCAGGGCCTCCTAATGACGATGGAACACTCAAACTGCGTCCCGATTCAATAATACGTCCTCCAGCCGACTTATCTCCAAGGTGATATTG
This sequence comes from Schistocerca cancellata, assembly GCF_023864275.1. NCBI lineage: Eukaryota > Metazoa > Arthropoda > Insecta > Orthoptera > Acrididae > Schistocerca > Schistocerca cancellata. The sequence goes on along the minus strand of NW_026047143.1, from coordinate 141,258 downwards.
CTGCCTCGGGCACCTTATGCTCCGTCTCCTGTGAGTCTGTCTTTTCGAATCGGACGCAAAACTGATATTAACTAAAACATTCAGGGCCTCCTAATGACGATGGAAATCTCAAATTGCGTCGCAATTCAATACATCGTTCTCCAGCCGACTTGTCTGCAAGGGGATATTGCTGCCTTGGCCACCTTATGATCCGTCTCCTGTGAGTCTAGATTTTCGAATCGGACGCAAAACTGATGTTAATTGGAACGTTCAGGGCCTCCTAATGACGATGGAACACACAAATTGCGTCGCGATTCAATAAATCGTCCTCCAGCCGCCTTGCCTCCATGGGGATATTGCTGCCTCGGACACCAAACGGTTCGTCTCCTGTGAAGCCTAGATTTTCGAATCGGACGCAAAACTGATAGTTAGTTGTAACGTTCAGGGCCTCCTAATGACGATGGAGCACTCAAACAGCATCGCGAATCAATACATCGTCCTCCAGCCGACTTGTCTCCAAGGGGATATTGCTGCCTCGGGCACCTTATGGTCCGTCTCTTGTGAGTCTAGATTTTAGAATCCGACGCAAAACTGATGGTTAATTGTAACGTTCAGGACCTCCTAATGACGATGGAACACTTAAATTGCGTCGCGATTCAATACATCGTCCTCCAGCCGACTAGTCTCCAAGGGGATACTGCTGTCTCGGGCACTTTATGTTCCGTCTCCAATGATACTAGATTTTCGAATCGGACGCAAAACTGATGATTAATTGTAACGTTCAGGGCCTCCTAAAGACGAAAGACAACTCAAATTGCGTCGCGATTCAATAGAACGTCCTCCAGCCGACTTGTCTCCAAGGGGATATTGCTGCCACGGACACCATATGGTCCGACCCCTGTAAGTCTAGAATTTCGAATCCGACGCAAAACTGATAGTTAATTGTAACGTTCAGGGCCTCCTAATGACGATGGAGCACTCAAACAGCATCGCGAATCAATACATCGTCCTCCAGCCGACTTGTCTCCAAGGGGATATTGCTGCCTCGGGCACATTATGGTCCGTCTCTTGTGAGTCTAGATTTTCGAATCCGACGCAAAACTGATGGTTAATTGTAACGTTCAGGGCCTCCTAATGACGATGGAACACTTAAATTGCGTCGCGATTCAATACATCGTCCTCCAGCCGACTTGTCTCCAAGGGGATACTGCTGTCTCGGGCACTTTATGGTCCGTCTCCTGTGAGACTAGATTTTCGAATTGGATGCAAAACTGATAGTTAATTGTTACTTTCAGGGCTTCCTAATCACGATGGAACACTCAAATGGCATCGCGATTCAATACGTCGTCCTCCAGCCGACTTGTCTCCAAGGGGTTATTGCTGCCTCGGCACCTTATGGTCCGTCTCTTGTGAGTCTAGATTTTCGAATCGGACGCAAAACTGATATGTAATTGTAATGTTCAGGGCCTCCTAATGACAAAGGAACACTCAAATTGCGACGAGATTCAATATATCGTCCTCCAGCCGACTTGTCTCCAAGGGGATATTGCTGCCAGGGGCACCTTATGGTCCGTCTCCTGTGTGTCTAGATTTTCGAATCCGACGTTAAACTGATGGTTAATTGTAACGTTCAGGGTCTCCTAATGACGATGGAACACTCTTATTCCGTCCAGATTCAATACATCGTCCTCCAGCAAACTTGTCTCCAAGGGAATATTGCTGCCTTGTACAACTTCTGGTCCGTCTCCTGTGAGTCTAGATTTTCGAATCGGACGAAAAACTTATAGTTAATTGTAACGTTCAGGGCCTGCTGATGACAATGGAACACTCACATTCCGTCCAGATTCAATACATTGTCCTCCAGCCGACTTGTCTCCAAGGTGATATTGCTGCCTCGGGAACCTTATGCTCCGTCTCCTGTGAGTCTATGTTTTCGAATCGGACGCAAAACTGATGTTAATTGAAACATTCAGGGCCTCCAAATGACGATGGAAAACTCAAATTGCATGTGCGATTCAATACATCGTCCTCCAGCCGACTAGTCTCCAAGGGGATTTTGCTGCCTCGGGCACCTTATGGTCCGTCTCCTGTGAGTCTAGATTTTCACATCGGATACAAAACTGATAGTTAATTGTAACGTTCAGGGCCTCCTAATGACAATGGAACACTCAAATTGCTTCGCGATTCAATAAATCTTCCTCCAGCCGACTTGTCTCCAAGGGGATATTGATACGTCGGGCACCTTATGGTCCGTCTACTGTGAGTCTAGATTTTCGAATCCGACGCAAAACTGATGATTAATTGTAACGTTCAGGGCCTCCTGATGACAATGGAACACTCACATTCCGTCCAGATTCAATACATTGTCCTCCAGCCGACTTGTCTCCAAGGGGATATTGCTGCCTCGGGCACCTTATGGTCCGTCTCCTGTGAGTCTAGATTTTCGCATCGGATACAAAACTGATAGTTAATTGTAACGTTCAGGGCCTCCTAATGGCGATGGAAAAGTCAAATTGCATCGCGATTCTATACGTCGTCCTTGAGCCAACTTGTCTCCAAGGGGTTATTGCTGCCTCGGGCACCTTATGGTCCGTCTCCTGTGAGTCTAGATTTTAGAATCCGACGCAAATCTGATGGTTATTTGCAACGTTCAGGGCCTCCTAATGACGATGGAAAACTCAAATTGCGTCCCGATTCAATATTACGTCCTCCAGCCAACTTGTCTCCAAGGGGATATTGCTGCCTCGGGCACCTGATGGTCCGTCTTTTCTGAGTATAAATTTTCGAATCCGACGCAAAACTAATGGTTAATTGTAACGTTCAGGGCCTCCTAATGACGATGGAGCACTCAAACTGCATCGCGAATCAATACATCGTCCTCCAGCCGACTTGTCTCCAAGGGGATATTGCTGCCTCGGGCACCTTATGGTCCGTCTCTTGTGAGTCTAGATTTTAGAATCCGACGCAAAACTGATGGTTAATTGTAACGTTCAAGGCCTCCTAATAACGATGGAACACTCAAATTGCGTCGCGATTCAATACATCGTCCTCCAGCCGACTTGTCTGCAAGGGGACACTGCTGTCTCGGGCACTTTATGGTCCGTCTCCTGTGAGAATAGATTTTCGAATCGGATGCAAAACTGATAGTTAATTGTCACTATCAGGGCTTCCTAATCACGATGGAACACTCAAATTGCGACGAGATTCAATATATCGTCCTCTAGCCGACTTGTCTCCAAGGGGATATTGCTGCCAGGGGCACCTTATGGTCCGTCACCTGTGTGTCTAGATTTTCGAATCCGACGCAAAACTGATGGTTAGTTGTTACGTTCAGGGTCTCCTAATGACGATGGAACACTCACATTCCGTCCAGATTCAATACATCGTCCTCCAGCCGACTTGTCTCCAAGGTGATATAGCTGCCTCGGGCACCTTATGATCCGTCTCCTCAGAGTCTAGATTTTCGATTCCGACGCAAAACTGATGATTAATTGTAACGTTCAGGGCCTGCTAATGACGTTGGAAAACTCAAATTGCATCGCGATTTAATACATCGTCCTCCAGCCGACTTGTCTCCAAGGAGATATTGCTGCCTCAGGCACCTTATGGTCCGTCTCCTGTGAGTCTAGATTTTCGAATCCGACGCAAAACTGTTGGTTAATTGTAACGTTCAGGGCCTCCTAATGACGATGGAATACTCAAATTGCATGTGCGATTCAATACATCGTCCTCCAGCCGACTAGTCTCCAAGGGGATATTGCTCCCTCGGGCACCTTATGGTCCGTATCCTGTGAGTCTAGATTTTCGAATCCGACGCAAAACTGATAGTTAATTGTAACGTTCAGTGCCTCCTAATGACAATGGAACACTCTAATTGCGTCGCGATTCAATACATCTTCCTCCAGCCGAATTGTCTCCAAGGGGATATTGATACGTCGGGCACCTTATGGTCCGTCTACTGTGAGTATAGATTTTCAAATCCGACGCAAAACTGATAATTAATTGAAACGTTCAGGGCCTCCTAATGACGATGGAAAACTCAAATTGCATGTGCGATTCAATACATCGTCCTCCAGCCGACTAGTCTCTAAGGGGATATTGCTGCCTCGGGCACCTTATGGTCCGTATCCTGAGAGTCTAGATTTTCGAATCCGACGCAAAACTGATAGTTAATTGTAACGTTCAGTGCCTCCTAATGACAATGGAACACTCAAATTGCGTCGCGATTCAATAAATATTCCTCCAGCCGACTTGTCTCCAAGGGGATATTGATACGTCGGGCACCTTATGGTCCGTCTACCGTGAGTCTAGATTTTCGAATCCGACGCAAAACTGATGGTTAATTGTAACGTTCAGGGCCTCCCAAAGACGACAGACAACTCAAATTGCGTCGCGATTCAATAAATCGTCCTCCAGCCGACTTGTCTCCTAGGGGATATTGCTGAATCGGGCACCTTATGGTCCGTCTCCTGTGAGTCTAGATTTTAGAATCCGACGCAAACCTCATAGTTAATTGTAACGTTCAGTGCCTCCTAATGACGATGGAACACTCAAATTGCATCGCGATTCAATAAACCTTCCTCCAGCCGACTTGTCTCCAAGGGGATATTGCTGCCTCGGGCACCTTATGGTCCGTCTCTTGTGAGTCTAAATTTTCGAATCCGACGCAAAACTGATGGTTAATTGTAACGTTCAGGGCCTCCTAATGACGATGGAACACTCAATTTGCGTCGCGATTCAATACTTCGTCCTCCAGCCGACTTGTCTCCAACGGGATACATCTGTCTCGGGCACTTTATGGTCCGTCTCCTGTGAGTCTAGATTTTCGAATCGGATGCAAAACTGATAGTTAATTGTAACTTTCACGGCTTCCTAATCACGATGGAACACTCAAATGGCATCGCGATTCAATACATCTTCCTCCAGCCGACTTGTCTCCAAGGGGATATTGCTGCCTCGGGCACCTTATGGTCCGTCTCTTGTGAGTCTAGATTTTCGAATCGGACGCAAAACTGATAGGTAATTGTAACGCTCAGGGCCTCCTAATGACGAGGGACACTCAAATTGCGACGAGATTCAATATATCGTCCTCCAGCCGCCTTGTCTCCAAGGGGATATTGCTGCGTGGGGCACCTTATGGTCCGTCTCCTGTGAGTCTAGATTTTCGAATCAGACGCAAAACTGATGGTTAATTGTAACGTTCGGGGTCTCCTAATGACGATGGAACACTCACATTCCGTGCAGATTCAATACATCGTCCTCCAGCCGACTTGTCTCCAAGTGAATATTACTGCCTTGTACACCTTATCGTCCGTCTCCTGTGAGTCTAGATTTTCGAATCTGACGCAAAAATGATGGTTAATTGTAACGTTCAGGGCCTCCTAATGACGATGGAACACTCAAATTGCGTCGCAATTCAATACATCGTCCTTCAGCCGACTTGTCTGCAAAAGGATATTGCTGCCTTGGCCACCTTATGACCGTCTCCTGTGAGTCTAGATTTTCGAATCGGACGCAAAACTGATGTTAATTGTAACGTTCAGGGCCTCCTAATGACGATGGAGCACTCAAACTGCAATGCGATTCAATACATCGTCCTCCAGCCGACTTGTCTCCAAGGGGATATTGCTGCCTCGGGCACCTTATGGTCCGTCTCTTGTGAGTCTAGGTTCTCGAATCGGACGCAAAACTGATAGGTAATTGTACCGTTCAGGGTTTCCTAATGACGAGAGAACACTCAAATTGCGACGAGATTCAATATATCGTCCTCCAGCCGACTTATCTCCAAGGGGATATTGCTGCCAGGGGCACCTTATGGTCCATCTCCTGTGTGTCTAGATTTTCGAATCCGACGCAAAACTGATGGTTAATTGTAACGTTCAGGGTCTCCTAATGACGATTGAACACTCACATTCCGTCCAGATTCAATACATTGTCCTCCAGCCGACTTGTCTCCAAGGTGATATTGCTGCCTCGGGCACCTTATGCTCCGCCTCCTGTGAGTCTGTCTTTTCGAATCGGACGCAAAACTGATGTTAACTGAAACATTCAGGGCCTCCTAATGACGATGGAAATCTCAAATTGCATCGCGATTCAATACATCGTCCTCCAGCCGACTTGTCTCCAAGGTGATATTGCTGCCTCGGGCACCTTATGATCCGTCTCCTGAGAGTCTAGATTTTCATTCCGACGAAAAACTGATGATTAATTGTAACGTTCAGGGCCTGCTAATGACGATGGAAAACTCAAATTGCATCGCGATTTAATACATCGTCCTCCAGCCGACTTGTCCCCAAGGGGATATTGCTGCCTCAGGCACTTTATGGTCCGTCTCCTGTGAGTCTATATTTTCGAATCGGAAGCAAAACGATGTATTGAATCGCGATGAAAATTGAGATTTCCATCGCCATTAGGAGGCCCTGAACGTTACAAATTACTATCAGCTTTTCGTCCGATTCGAAAATCTAGAATCTCGTCGCAATTTGAGTGTTCCTTTGTCATTATTAGGCCCTGAACGTTACAATTAATCATCAGTTTTGCGTCGGATTAAATATCTAGATTCACAGGAGACGGATCATAAGGTGCCCGAGGCAGCAATATCCCCTTGGAGACAAGTTGGCTGGAGGACGATGTATTGAATCGCGATGCAATTTGAGATTTCCATCGTCATTAGGAGGCCCTGCATGTTACAATTAACATCAGTTTTGCGTCCGATTCGAAAATCTACACTAACAGACGGAGCATAAGGTGCCCTTGGCAGCAATATCCCCTAGGAGACAAGTCGGCTGGATTACGATGTATTGAATCGCGATGCAATTTGAGTTTTCCATCGCCATTTAGAGGCCCTGAACGGTACAATTAAGTATCAGTTTTGCGTCCGATTCGAAAATTAGACTCATTGGAGACGGACCATAAGGTGCCCAAGGCAGCAATATCCCCTTGTAGACAAGTCGCCTTCAGGACGATGCATTGAATCGCGACGAAATTTGAGTGTTCCATCGTCATTAGGAGGCCCTGAACGTTACAATTAACCATCAGTTTTGCGTCGGATTCGAAAATCTAGACTCACAGGAGAACGACCATAACGTTCCACAGGCAGCAATAGACCCTTGGAGACAAGTCGGCTGGAGGACGATTTTTTGAATCGCGACGCAATTTGAGTGTTCCATCGTCATTAGGAGGCCCTTAACGTTACAATTAACCATGAGATTTGCGTCGGATTCGAAAATCTAGACTCACAGTAGACGGACCATAAGGTCCCCTTGGAGACAAGTCGGCTGGAGGAAGATTTATTGAATTGCGACGCAATATGAGTGTTCCATCGACATTAGGAGGCCCTGAACGTTACAATTAACCATCAGTTATTCGTCGGATTCGAAAATCTAGACTCACAGGAGGTGCCCAATGCAACAATTTCCCCTTGTAGACAGGTCGGCTGGAGGACGATGTATTGAATCGCGACGCAATTTGAGTGTTCCATCTTCATTAGGAGGCCCTGAACTTTACAATTAACCATCAGTTTTGCGTCGGATTGGAAAATCAAGTCTCAGAGGAAACGGACCATAGGGTGCCCGAGGCAGCAATATCCCATTGGAGACAAGTCGGCTGGAGGACGATATATTGATTCGCGACGCAATTTGAGTGTTCCATCGTCATTAGGAGGCCCTTAACGTTACAATTAACCATGAGATTTGCGTCGGATTCGAAAATCTAGACTCACAGTAGACGGACCATAAGGTCCTCTTGGAGACAAGTCGGCTGGAGGAAGATTTATTGAATTGCGACGCAATTTGAGTGTTCCATCGACATTAGGAGGCCCTGAACGTTACAATTAACCATCAGTTATTCGTCGGATTCGAAAATCTAGACTCACAGGAGGTGCCCAAAGCAACAATTTCCCCTTGGAGACTAGTCGGCTGGAGGACGATGTATTGAATCGCGATGCAATTTGAGTATTCCATCATCATTAGGAGGCCCTAAACGTTACAATTAACTATCAGATTTGCGTCCGATTCGAAAATCTAGCCTCACAGGAGACGGACCATAAGGTGCCCAAGGCAGCAATATCCCCTTGTAGACAGGTCGGCTGGAGGACGATGTATTGAATCGCGACGCAATTTGAGTGTTCCATCTTCATTAGGAGGCCCTGAACGTTACAATTAACCATCAATTTTGCGTCGGATTGGAAAATCAAGTCTCAGAGGAAACGGACCATAAGGTGCCCGAGGCAGCAATATCCCATTGGAGACAAGTCGGCTGGAGGACGATTTATTGATTCGCGACGCAATTTGAGTGTTCCATCGTCATTAGGAGGCCCTGAACGTTACAATTAACCATAAATTTTGCGTGGATTCGAAAACCTAGACTCACAGGGACGGACCATAAGGTGCCCGAGGCAGCAATATCCGCTTGTAGACACGTCGGCTGGAGAACGATGTATTGAATCGCGATGAAAATTGAGATTTCCATCGCCATTAGGAGCCTCTGAACGTTACAATTATCCATCAGTTTTGCGTCGGATTCGAAAACCTAGACTCACAGGAGACGGACTTTATGGTGCCCAAGGTAGCAATATCTACTTGGAGACAAGACGGCTGGAGGACGATGTATTGAATCTCGTCGCAATTTGAGTGTTCCGTCGTCATTAGGAGGCCCTGAACGTTACAATTAACTATCAGTTTTGCGTCCGACTCGAAAATCTAGACTCACAGGAGACGGACCATAAGGTGCCCGAGGCAGCATTATCCCCTTGGAGACAAGGATGCTAGAGGACAATGTATTCAATCGCGATGCAATTTAAGTTCTCCATCGTTATTAGGAGGCCCTGAACGATATAAATAAATATTAGCTTTGCGTCGGATTCGAAAATCTAGACTCACAGGAGTTGGCCCATAAGGTGCCCGAGGCAGCAATATCCCCTTGGAGACAAGTCGGCTGGAGGAAGTTTTATTGAATTGCGACGCAATTTGAGTGTTCCATCGTCATTAGGAAGCCCTGAACGTTACAATCAACCATCAGTTTTGCGTCGGATTCGAAAATCTAGACTCACAGGAATTGCCCGAAGCAGCAATATCCCCTTGGAGAGAAGTGGGCTGGAGGACGATGTTATGAATCGCGATGCAATTTAATTTTCCATCGTCATTAGGAGGCCCTGAACGTTACAATTAACTATCAGTTTTGCGTCGGATTCGAAAATATAGACTCACAGGAGACGGACCATATGGAGTCCGAGGCAGCAATATCCCCTTGGAGACAAGTCGGCTGGAGGACGAGTTATTGAATCGCGACCCCATTTGTGTGTTCCATCGTCATTAGGCGGCCTTGAACGTTACAATTAACCATCAGTTTTTCGTCCGATTCGAAAATCTAGACTCACAGAAGACGGCCCATAAGGTGCCCGAGGCAGCAATATGCCCTTGGAGACAAGTCGGCTGGAGGACGATGTATTGAATCGCGATGCAATTTGAGGTTTCCATCGTCATTAGGAGGCCCTAAATGTTAGAATTAACTATCAGTTTTGCGTCCGATTCGAAAATCTAGACTCACAGGAGATGGAGCATTAGGTGCCCGAGGCAGCAATATCCCCTTGGAGACAAGTCGTCTGGAGGAGGATGATGTGTTGAATTGCGATGCAATTTGAGTTTGCCGTCGTCATTAGGAGGCCCTGAACGTTACAATTAACTATCAGTTTTGCGTCCGATTCGAAAATCTAGACTCACAGGAGACGGAGCATTAGGTGCCCGAGGCAGCAATATCCCCTTGGAGACAAGTCGTCTGGAGGAGGATGATGTGTTGAATTGCGATGCAATTTGAGTGTTCCATCGTCATTAGGAGGCCCTGAACGATACAATTAACCAACAGTTTCGCGTCGGATTCTAAAATCTAGACTCACAGGAGACGGACCATAAGGTGCCCGAGGCAGCAATATTCCTGTCGAGACAAGTCGGCTGGAGGACGATGTATTGAATCGCGATGCAATTTGAGTTTTCATCGTGATTAGGAGGCCCTAAATGTTAGAATTAAATATCAGTTTTGCGTATTATTCGAAAATCTACACTCGCAGGAGACGGACCATAAGGTGCCTGAGGCAGCAATATCCCCTTGGAGAAAAGTCGGCTGGAGGACGATGTAATGAATCGCGATGCAATTTTATTTTCCATCGTCATTAGGAGGCCCTGAACGTTACAATTAACCTACAGTTTTGCGTCGGCTTCGAAATTATAGACTCACAGGAAACGGACCATATGGTGTACGAGGCAGCAATATCCCCTTGGAGAAAAGTCGGCTGGAGGACGATGTATTGAATCGCGATGAAATTTGAGTTTTCCATCGTCATTAGGAGGCCCTAAACATTAGAATTAACCATCAGTTTTGCGTCCGATTCGAAAATCTAGACTCACAGGAGACGGACCATAAGGTGCCCGAGGCAGCAATATCCCCTTGGAGACAAGTCGTCTGGAGGAGGATGATGTGTTGAATCGCGATGCAATTTGAGTATTCCGTCGTCATAAGAGGCCCTGAACGCTACAATTAACCAACAGTTTTGCGTCGGAATCGAAAATATAGTCTCACAGGAGACGGACCATAATGTGCCCGAGGCAGCAATATAACCTTGGAGTCAAGTCGGCTGGAGGGCGACGTATTGAATCGCGATGCAATTTGAGTTTTCTATCGTCATTAGGAGGCCCTGAACATTGCAATTAACTATCAGTTATGCGTCCGATTGGAAAACCTAGACTCACAGGAGACGGACCATAAGGTGCCCAAGGCAGCAATATCCCCTTGTAGACAAGTCGGCTTTAGGACGATCTATTGAATCGCGACGCCACTTGAGTGTTGCATCGTCATTAGGAGGCCCTGAACGTAACAATAACCATCAGTTTTGCGTCGGATACGAAAACGTAGACTCACAGGAGACGGACCATAAGGTGCCCAAGGCAGCAATATCCCCTTGGAGACAAGTCGGCTGGAGGTCGAGGTATTGAATCTCGTCGCAATTTGAGTGTTCGCTCGTCATTATGAGGCCCTGAACGTTACAATTAACTATCAGTTTGCTTGAATTTCGAAAATATAGACTCACAGGAGTCGGACCATAAGGTGCCCGAGGCAGCAATATCCCCTTGGAGACAATTGGCTGGAGGACAATGTCTTGAATCGCGATGCAATTTGAGTTTTCCATCGTTATTAGGACGCCCTGTACGATACAATTAACTAACAGTTTTGCGTCGGATTCGAAAATATAGACTCTCAGGAGACAAACCATATGGTGTCCGAGGCCGCAATATCCCCTTGGAGACAAGTCGGCTGGAGGACGATGTATTGAATCGCGATGCAATTTGAGTTTTCCATCGTCATTAGGAGGCCATAAACGTTAGAATTAACTATCAGTTTTGCGTCCGATTCGAAAATCTAGACTCACTGGAGACGGAGCATAAGGTGCCCGAGGCAGCAATATCCCCTTGGAGACAAGTCTTCTGGAGGAGGATGATGTGTTGAATCGCGAGGCAATTTGAGTTTTCCGTCGTCATTAGGAGGCCCTGAACGTTTCAATTAACTATCAGTTTTGCGTCAGATTCGAAAATCTAGACTCACAGGAGACGGTCAATAAGGTGATTGAAGCAGCAATATCCTCTTGGAGACAAGTCGGCTGGAGGACGATGTATTGAATCGCGATGCAATTTGAGTTTTCCATCGTGATTAGGAGGCCCTAAACGTTAGAATTAAATTTCAGTTTTGCGTCGGATTCGAAAATATAGACTCACAGGAGACAAACCATAATGTGCCCGAGGCTGCAATATCCCCATGGAGACAAGTCGGCTGGGGGCGATGTATTGTATCGCGATGCAATTTGAGTTTTCCATCGTGATTAGGAGGCCCTAAACGTTAGTATTAACTATCAGTTTTGCGTCCGATTCGAAAATCTAGCTTCACAGGGGACAGACCATAAGGTGCCCGAGGCAGCAATATCCCCTTGGAGACAAGTCGGCTGGAGGACGATGAATTGAATCGCGATGAAATTTGACTTTCCCATCGTCATTAGGAGCCCCTGAACGGTACAATTAACTATCAGTTTTGCGTCCGATTCGAAAATCTAGACTCACAGGAGACGGACCATAAGGTGCCCGAAGCAGCAATATCCCCTTGGAGACAAGTTGGCTGGAGGACGATGTATTGAATCGCGATGCAATGTGAGTTTTCCATCGTCATTAGGAGGCCCTGAACGTTACAATTAACTATCAGTTTTGCGTCCGATTCGAAAATCTAGACTCACACGACACGGACCATTAGGTGCCCGAAGCAGAAATATCCCCTTGGAGACAAGTCGGCTGGAGCTCGATGTATTGAATCGCGATGAAATTTTAGTTTCCCATCGTCATTAGGAGGCCCTGAACGTTACAATTAACCAACAGTTTTGCGTCGGATCCTAAAATCTAGACTCACAGGAGACGGACCATATGGTGTCCGAGGCAGCAATATCCCCTTGGAGACAAGTCGGCTGGAGGACGATGTATTGAATCGCGATGCAATTTGAGTTTTCCACCGTGATTAGGAGGCCCTAAACGTTAGAATTAACTATCAGTTTTGCGTCCGATTCGAAAATCTAGACTCACAGGAGACGGACTATAAGGTGCCCGAAGCAGCAATATCCCCTTTTAGACAAGTCGGGTGGAGCACGATGTATTGAATCGCGACGCAATTTGAGTGTTCCATCATCATTAGGAGGCCCTGAACCTTACAATTAACCATCAGTTTTGCGTCGGATACGAAAACCTAGACTCACAGGAGACAGACCATGAGGTGCCCAAGGCAGCAATATCCCCTTGGAGACAAGTCGGCTGGATGACGAGGTATTGAATCTCGTCGCAATTTGAGTGTTCGCTCGTCATTATGAGGCCCTGAACGTTACAATTAACTATCAGTTTGCTTGAATTTCGAAAATATAGACTCACAGGAGTCGGACCATAAGGTGCCCGAGGCAGAAATATCCCCTTGGAGAAAATTGGCTGGAGGACAATGTCTTGAATCGCGATGCAATTTGAGTTTTCCATCGTTATTAGGACGCCCTGTACAATACAATTAACTATTAGTTTTGCGTCGGATTCGAAAATCTAGACTCACAGGGGACGGACCATAAGGTGCCCGCGGCAGCAATATCCGCTTGGAGAGAAGTCGGCTGGAGGAAGATTTATTGAATTGCGACGCAATTTGAGTGTTCCATCGTCATTAGGAGGCCCTGAACGTTACAATCAACCTTCATTTTTGCGTCGGATTCAAAAATCTAGACTCACAGGAAGTGCCCGAAGCAGCAATATACCCTTGCAGACAAGTGGGTTGGAGGACGATGTATTGATTCGCGATGCAATTTTAGCTTTCCATCGTCATTAGGAGGCCGTGAACGTTGCAATTAACCAACAGTTTTGCGTCGGATTCGAAAATATAGACTCACAGGAGACAAACCATATGGTGTCCGAGGCAGCAATATCCCCTTGGAGACAAGTCGGCTGGAGGACGAGTTATTGAATCGCGATCCAATTTGAGTGTTCCATCGTCATTAGGCGGCGCTGAACGTTACAATTAACCATCAGTTTTGCGTCCGATTCGAAAATCTAGACTCACAGGAGACGGACCATAAGGTGCCCGAGGCAGCAAAATCCACTTGGAGACAAGTCGGCTGGAGGACGATGTATTGAATCGCGATGCAATTTGAGTTTTCCATCGTCATTAGGAGGCCATAAACGTTAGAATTAACTATCAGTTTTGCGTCCGATTCGAAAATCTAGACTCTCTGGAGACGGAGCATAAGGTGCCCGAGGCAGCAATATCCCCTTGGAGACAAGTCTTCTCGAGGAGGATGATGTGTTGAATCGCGATGCAATTTGAGTTTTCCGTCGTCATTAGGAGGCCCTGAACGTTTCAATTAACTATCAGTTTTGCGTCAGATTCGAAAATCTACACTCACAGGAGACGGACCATAAGGTGATTGAAGCAGCAATATCCCCTTGGAGACAAGTCGGCTGGAGGACGATGTATTGAATCGCGATGCAATTTGAGTTTTCCATCGTGATTAGGAGGCCCTAAACGTTAGAATTAAATTTCAGTTTTGCGTCGGATTCGAAAATATAGACTCACAGGAGACAAACCATAATGTGCCCGAGGCTGCAATATCCCCATGGAGACAAGTCGGCTGGAGGACGATGTATTGAATCGCGATGCAATTTGAGTTTTCCATCGTGATTAGGAGGCCCTAACCGTTAGTATTAACTATCAGTTTTGCGTCCGATTCGAAAATATAGACTCACAGGGGACAGACCATAAGGTGCCCGAGGCAGCAATATCCCCTTGGAGACAAGTCGGCTGGAGGACGATGAATTGAGTCGCGATGAAATTTGACTTTTCCATCGTCATTAGGAGGCCCTGAACGTTACAATTAACTATCAGTTTTGCGTCCGATTCGAAAATCTAGACTCACAGGAGACGGACCATAAGGTGCCCGAAGCAGCTATATCCCCTTGGAGACAAGTTGGCTGGAGGACGATGTATTGAATCGCGATGCAATGTGAGTTTTCCATCGTCATTAGGAGGCCCTGAACGTTACAATTAACTATCAGTTTTGCGTCCGATTCGAAAACCTAGACTCACAAGAGACGTACCATAAGGTGCCCAAGGCAGCAATATCCCCTTGGAGTCCAGTCGGCTGGAGGACGATGTATTGAATCTCATCGCAATTTGAGTGTTCCCTCATCATTCGGAGGCCCTGAACGTTACAATTAACTATCAGTTTTGCGTCCGATTCGAAAATCTAGACTCACACGACACGGACCATAAGGTGCCCGAAGCAGAAATATCCCCTTGGAGACAAGTCGGCTGGAGCTCGATGTATTGAATCGCGATGAAATTTTAGTTTCCCATCGTCATTAGGAGGCCCTGAACGTTACAATTAACCAACAGTTTTGCGTCGGATTCTAAAATCTAGACTCACAGGAGACGGACCATATGGTGTCCGAGGCAGCAATATCCCCTTGGAGACAAGTGGGTTGGAGGACGATGTATTGATTCGCGATGCAATTTTAGCTTTCCATCGTCATTAGGAGGCCGTGAACGTTGCAATTAACCAACAGTTTTGCGTCGGATTCGAAAATATAGACTCACAGGAGACAAACCATATGGTGTCCGAGGCAGCAATATCCCCTTGGAGACAAGTCGGCTGGAGGACGAGTTATTGAATCGCGATCCAATTTGAGTGTTCCATCGTCATTAGGCGGCGCTGAACGTTACAATTAACCATCAGTTTTGCGTCCGATTCGAAAATCTAGACTCACAGGAGACGGACCATAAGGTGCCCGAGGCAGCAAAATCCACTTGGAGACAAGTCGGCTGGAGGACGATGTATTGAATCGCGATGCAATTTGAGTTTTCCATCGTCATTAGGAGGCCATAAACGTTAGAATTAACTATCAGTTTTGCGTCCGATTCGAAAATCTAGACTCTCTGGAGACGGAGCATAAGGTGCCCGAGGCAGCAATATCCCCTTGGAGACAAGTCTTCTCGAGGAGGATGATGTGTTGAATCGCGATGCAATTTGAGTTTTCCGTCGTCATTAGGAGGCCCTGAACGTTTCAATTAACTATCAGTTTTGCGTCAGATTCGAAAATCTACACTCACAGGAGACGGACCATAAGGTGATTGAAGCAGCAATATCCCCTTGGAGACAAGTCGGCTGGAGGACGATGTATTGAATCGCGATGCAATTTGAGTTTTCCATCGTGATTAGGAGGCCCTAAACGTTAGAATTAAATTTCAGTTTTGCGTCGGATTCGAAAATATAGACTCACAGGAGACAAACCATAATGTGCCCGAGGCTGCAATATCCCCATGGAGACAAGTCGGCTGGAGGACGATGTATTGAATCGCGATGCAATTTGAGTTTTCCATCGTGATTAGGAGGCCCTAACCGTTAGTATTAACTATCAGTTTTGCGTCCGATTCGAAAATATAGACTCACAGGGGACAGACCATAAGGTGCCCGAGGCAGCAATATCCCCTTGGAGACAAGTCGGCTGGAGGACGATGAATTGAGTCGCGATGAAATTTGACTTTTCCATCGTCATTAGGAGGCCCTGAACGTTACAATTAACTATCAGTTTTGCGTCCGATTCGAAAATCTAGACTCACAGGAGACGGACCATAAGGTGCCCGAAGCAGCTATATCCCCTTGGAGACAAGTTGGCTGGAGGACGATGTATTGAATCGCGATGCAATGTGAGTTTCCCATCGTCATTAGGAGGCCCTGAACGTTACAATTAACTATCAGTTTTGCGTCCGATTCGAAAACCTAGACTCACAAGAGACGTACCATAAGGTGCCCAAGGCAGCAATATCCCCTTGGAGTCCAGTCGGCTGGAGGACGATGTATTGAATCTCATCGCAATTTGAGTGTTCCCTCATCATTCGGAGGCCCTGAACGTTACAATTAACTATCAGTTTTGCGTCCGATTCGAAAATCTAGACTCACACGACACGGACCATAAGGTGCCCGAAGCAGAAATATCCCCTTGGAGACAAGTCGGCTGGAGCTCGATGTATTGAATCGCGATGAAATTTTAGTTTCCCATCGTCATTAGGAGGCCCTGAACGTTACAATTAACCAACAGTTTTGCGTCGGATTCTAAAATCTAGACTCACAGGAGACGGACCATATGGTGTCCGAGGCAGCAATATCCCCTTGGAGACAAGTCGGCTGGAGGACGATATATTGAATCGCGATGCAATTTGAGTGTTCCATTGTCATTAGGCGGGCCTGAAAGTTACAATTAACTATCAGTTTTGCGTCCTATTCGAAAATCTAGACTCACAGGAGACGGACCATAAGGTGCCCGATGCAGCAATATCCCCTCGGAGACAAGTCGGCTGGAGGACGATGTATTGAATCGCACTTGCAATTTGAGTTTTCCATCGTGATTAGGAGGCCCTAAACGTTAGAATTAACTATCAGTTTTGCGTCCGATTCGAAAATCTGGACTCACAGGAGACGGAACATAAGGTGTCCGAGGCAGCAATATCCCCTTGTAGACAAGTCGGCTGGAGGACGATGTATTGAATCGCGACGCAATTTGAGTGTTCCATGGTCATTAGGAGGCCCTGAACGTTACAATTAACCATCAGTTTTGCGTCGGATACGAAAACCTAGACTCACAGGAGACAGACCATGAGGTGCCCAAGGCAGCAATATCCCCTTGGAGACAAGTAGGCTGGAGGACAATGTATTGAATCGCGATGCAATTTGAGTTTTCCATCGTTATTAGGACGCCCTGAACGATACAATTAACTATTAGTTTTGCGTCGGATTCGAAAATCTAGACTCATAGGGGACTGACCATAAGGTGCCCGAGGCAGTAATATCCCCTTGGAGACAAGTCGGCTGGAGGACGATGTATTGAATCGCGATGCAATTTGAGTTTTCCATCGTGATTAGGAGGCCCTAAACGTTGGAATTAACTATCAGTTTTGCGTCCGATTCGAAAATCTAGACTCACAGGAGACGGACTATAAGGTGCCCGATGCAGCAATATCCCCTTGGAGACAAGTCGGGTGGAGCACGATGTATTGAATCGCGACGCAATTTGAGTGTTCCATCATCATTAGGAGGCCCTGAACCTTACAATTAACCATCAGTTTTGCGTCGGATACGAAAACCTAGACTCACAGGAGACAGACCATGAGGTGCCCAAGGCAGCAATATCCCCTTGGAGACAAGTCGGCTGGAGGACGAGGTATTGAATCTCGTCGCAATTTGAGTGTTCGCTCGTCATTATGAGGCCCTGAACGTTACAATTAACTATCAGTTTGCTTGAAATTCGAAAATATAGACTCACAGGAGACGGACCA
Organism: Schistocerca cancellata; assembly: GCF_023864275.1. Classification (NCBI taxonomy): domain Eukaryota; kingdom Metazoa; phylum Arthropoda; class Insecta; order Orthoptera; family Acrididae; genus Schistocerca; species Schistocerca cancellata. The sequence continues at coordinate 123,393 of NW_026047143.1, read as the reverse complement.
TAAGGTGCCCGAGGCAGCAATATCCCCTTGGAGACAATTGGCTGGAGGACAATGTCTTGAATCGCGATGCAATTTGAGTTTTCCATCGTTATTAGGACGCCCTGTACGATACAATTAACTATTAGTTTTGCGTCGGATTCGAAAATCTAGACTCACAGGGGACGGACCATAAAGTGCCCGAGGCAGCAATATCCCCTTGGAGAGAAATCGGCTGGAGGAAGATTTATTGAATTACGACGCAATTTGAGTGTTCCATCGTCATTAGGAGGCCCTGAACGTTACAATCAACCATCATTTTTCCGTCGGATTCAAAAATCTAGACTCACAGGGAGTGCCCGAAGCAGCAATATACCCTTGCAGACAAGTGGGCTGGAGGACGATGTATTGAATCGCGATGCAATTTTAGCTTTCCATCGTCATTAGGAGGCCGTGAACGTTGCAATTAACCAACAGTTTTGCGTCGGATTCGAAAATATAGACTCACAGGAGACAAACCATATGGTGTCCGAGGCAGCAATATCCCCTTGGAGACAAGTCGGCTGGAGGACGAGTTATTGTATCGCGATCCAATTTGAGTGTTCCATCGTCATTAGGCGGCGCAGAACGTTACAATTAACCATCAGTTTTGCGTCCGATTCGAAAATCTAGACTCACAGGAGACGGACCATAAGGTGCCCGAGGCAGCAAAATCCCCTTGGAGACAAGTCGGCTGGAGGACGATGTATTGAATCGCGATGCAATTTGAGTTTTCCATCGTCATTAGGAGGCCATAAACGTTAGAATTAACTATCAGTTTTGCGTCCGATTCGAAAATCTAGACTCACTGGAGACGGAGCATAAGGTGCCCGAGGCAGCAATATCCCCTTGGAGACAAGTCTTCTGGAGGAGGATGATGTGTTGAATCGCGATGCAATTTGAGTTTTCCGTCGTCATTAGGAGGCCCTGAACGTTTCAATTAACTATCAGTTTTGCGTCAGATTCGAAAATCTAGACTCACAGGAGACGGACCATAAGGTGATTGAAGCAGCAATATCCCCTTGGAGACAAGTCGGCTGGAGGACGATGTATTGAATCGCGATGTAATTTGAGTTTTCCATCGTGATTAGGAGGCCCTAAACGTTAGAATTAAATTTCAGTTTTGCGTCGGATTCGAAAATATAGACTCACAGGAGACAAACCATAATGTGCACGAGGCTGCAATATCCCCATGGAGACAAGTCGGCTGGAGGACGATGTATTGAATCGCGATGCAATTTGAGTTTTCCATCGTGATTAGGAGGCCCTAAACGTTAGTATTAACTATCAGTTTTGCGTCCGATTCGAAAATATAGACTCACAGGGGACAGACCATAAGGTGCCCGAGGCAGCAATATCCCCTTGGAGACAAGTCAGCTGGAGGACGATGAATTGAATCGCGATGAAATTTGACTTTTCCATCGTCATTAGGAGGCCCTGAATGTTACAATTAACTATCAGTTTTGCGTCCGATTCGAAAATCTAGACTCACAGGAGACTGACCATAAGGTGCCCGAAGCAGAAATATCCCCTTGGAGACAAGTCGGCTGGAGCTCGATGTATTGAATCGCGATGAAATTTTAGTTTCCCATCGTCATTAGGAGGCCCTGAACGTTACAATTAACCAACAGTTTTGCGTCGGATTCTAAAATCTAGACTCACAGGAGACGGACCATATGGTGTCCGAGGCAGCAATATCCCCTTGGAGACAAGTCGGCTGGAGGACGATGTATTGAATCGCGATGCAATTTGAGTGTTTCATTGTCATTAGGCGGGCCTGAAAGTTACAATTAACTATCAGTTTTGCGTCCGATTCGAAAATCTAGACTCACAGGAGACGGACTATATGGTGCCCGAGGCAGCAATATCCCCTTTTAGACAAGTCGGGTGGAGGACGATGTATTGAATCGCGACGCAATTTGAGTGTTCCATCGTCATTAGGAGGCCCTGAACCTTACAATTAACCATCAGTTTTGCGTCGGATACGAAAACCTAGACTCACAGGAGACAGACCATGAGGTGCCCAAGGCAGCAATATCCCCTTGGAGACAAGTCGGCTGGAGGACGAGGTATTGAATCTCGTCGCAATTTGAATGTTCGCTCGTCATTATGAGGCCCTGAACGTTGCAATTAACTATCAGTTTGCTTGAAATTCGAAAATATAGACTCACAGGAGACGGACCATAAGGTGCCCGAGGCAGCAATATCCCCTTGGAGACAATTGGCTGGAGGACAATGTCTTGAATCGCGATGCAATTTGAGTTTTCCATCGTTATTCGGACGCCCTGTACGGTACAATTAACCATTAGTTTTGCGTCGGATTCGAAAATCTAGACTCACAGGGGACGGACCATAAGGTGCCGGAGGCAGCAATATCCCCTTGGAGAGAAATCGGCTGGAGGAAGATTTATTGAACTGCGACGCAATTTGAGTGTTCCATCGTCATTAGGAGGCCCTGAACGTTACAATCAACCATCATTTTTGCGTCGGATTCTAAAATCTAGACTCACAGGAAGTGCCCGAAGCAGCAATATACCCTTGCAGACAAGTGGGCTGGAGGACGATGTATTGAATCGCGATGCAATTTTAGCTTTCCATCGTCATTAGGAGGCCGTGAACGTTGCAATTAACCAACAGTTTTGCGTCGGATTCGAAAATATAGACTCACAGGAGACAAACCATATGGTGTCCGAGGCAGCAATATCCCCTTGGAGACAAGTCGGTTGGAGGGCGAGTTATTGAATCGCGATCCAATTTGAGTGTTCCATCGTCATTAGGCGGCGCTGAACGTTACAATTAACCATCAGTTTTGCGTCCGATTCGAAAATCTAGACTCACAGGAGACGGACCATAAGGTGCCCGAGGCAGCAAAATCCCCTTGGAGACAAGACGGCTGGAGGACGATGTATTGAATCGCGATGCAATTTGAGTTTTCCATCGTCATTAGGAGGCCATAAACGTTAGAATTAACTATCAGTTTTGCGTCCGATTCGAAAATCTAGACTCACTGGAGACGGAGCATAAGGTACCCGAGGCAGCAATATAGCCTTGGAGACAAGTCTTCTGGAGGAGGATGATGTGTTCAATCGCGATGCAATTTGAGTTTTCCGTCGTCATTAGGAGGCCCTGAACGTTTCAATTAACTATCAGTTTTGCGTCAGATTCGAAAATCTAGACTCACAGGAGACGGACCATAAGGTGATTGAAGCAGCAATATCCCCTTGGAGACAAGTCGGCTGGAGGACGATGTATTGAATCGCGATGCAATTTGAGTTTTCCATCGTGATTAGGAGGCCCTAAACGTTAGAATTAAATTTCAGTTTTGCGTCCGATTCGAAAATCTAGACTCACAGGAGACAGACCTTAAGGTGCCCGAGGCTGCAATATCCCCATGGAGACAAGTCGGCTGGAGGACGATGTATTGAATCGCGATGCAATTTGAGTTTTCCATCGTGATTAGGAGGCCCTGAACGTTACAATTAACTATCAGTTTTGCGTCCGATTCGAAAATCTAGACTCACAGGAGACGGACCATAAGGTGCCCGAAGCAGCAATATCCCCTTGGAGGCAAGTTGGCTGGAGGACGATGTATTGAATCGCGATGCAATTTGAGTTTTCCATCGTCATTAGGAGGCCCTGAACGTTACAATTAACTATCAGTTTTGCGTCCGATTCGAAAACCTAGACTCACAAGAGACGGACCATAAGGTGCCCGAAGCAGAAATATCCCCTTGGAGACAAGTCGGCTGGAGCTCGATGTATTGAATCGCGATGAAATTTTAGTTTCCCATCGTCATTAGGAGGCCCTGAACGTTACAATTAACCAACAGTTTTGCGTCGGATTCTAAAATCTAGACTCACAGGAGACCGACCATATGGTGTCCTAGCCAGCAATATCCCCTTGGAGACAAGTCGGCTGGAGGACGATGTATTGAATCGCGACGCAATTTGAGTGTTCCATGGTCATTAGGAGGCCCTGAACGTTACAATTAACCATCAGTTTTGCGTCGGATACGAAAACCTAGACTCACAGGAGACAGACCATGAGGTGCCCAAGGCAGCAATATCCCCTTGGAGACAAGTCGGCTGGAGGATGATGTATTGAATCTCGTCGCAATTTGAGTGTTCGCTCGTCATGAGGAGGCCCTGAACGTTACAATTAACGATCAGTTTGCGTGGAATTGGAAAATAAAGACTCACAGGAGACGGATCATAAGGTGCCCGAGACAGCAATATCCCCTTGGAGACAAGTAGGCTGGAGGACAATGTATTGAATCGCGATGCAATTTGAGTTTTCCATAGTTATTAGGACGCCCTGAACGATACAATTAACTATTAGTTTTGCGTCGGATTCGAAAACCTAGACTCATAGGGGACGGACCATAAGGTGCCCGAGGCAGCAATATCCCCTTTTAGACAAGTCGGGTGGAGGACGATGTATTGAATCGCGACGCAATTTGAGTGTTCCATCGTCATTAGGAGGCCCTGAACGTTACAATTAACCATCAGTTTTGCGTCGGATACGAAAACCTAGACTTACAGGAGACAGACCATGAGGTGCCCAAGGCAGCAATATCCCCTTGGAGACAAGTCGGCTGGAGGACGATGTATTGAATCTCGTCGCAATTTGAGTGTTCGCTCGTCATTAGGAGGCCCTGAACGTTACAATTAACTATCAGTTTGCGTGGAATTGGAAAATATAGACTCACAGGAGACGGACCATAAGGTGCCCGAGACAGATATATCCCCTTGGAGACAAGTAGGCTGGAGGACAATGTAATTAATCGCGATGCAATTTGTGTTTTCCATCGTTATTAGGACGCCCTGAACGATACAATTAACTATTAGTTTTGCGTCGGGTTCGAAAATATAGACTCACAGGAGACGGACCATATGGTGTCCGAGGCAGCAATATCCCCTTGGAGACAAGTGGGCTGGAGGACCAGTTATTGAATCGCGATCCAATTTGAGTGTTCCATCGTCATTAGGCGTCGCTGAACGTTACAATTAACCATCAGGTTTGCGTCCGATTCGGAAATAAAGACTCACAGGAGACGGACCATAAGGTGCCCGAGGAAGCAATATCGCCTTGGAGACAAGTCGGCTGGAGGAGGATGTATTGAATCGCGATGCAATTTGAGTTTTCCATCGTCATTAGGAGGCCCTAAACGTTAGAATTAACTATCAGTTTAACGTCCGATTCGAAAATCTAGACTCACAGGAGACGGACCATAAGGTGCCCGAGGCAGCAATATCCCCTAGGATACAAGTCGTCTGGAGGAGGATGATGTGTTGAATCGCGATGCAATTTGAGTTTTCCGTCGTGATTAGGAGGCCCTCAACGTTACAATTAACCAACAGTTTGCGTCCGATTCGAAATTCTAGACTCACAGGAGACGGACAATAAGGTGTCCAAGGCAGCAATATCCCGTTGGAGACAAGTCGGATGGAGGAAGATGTATTGAATCGCGACCCAATTTGAGTGTTCCATCGTCATTAGGAGGCCCTGAACGTTACAATTACCCATCAATTTTGCGTCGGATTAGAAAATCTAGACTTACAGGAGACGGACCATAAGGTTCCCGAGGCAGCAATATCCCCTTGGAGACAAGTCGGCTGGAGGAAGATGTATTGAATCGCGATGCTATTTGAGTTTTCCATCGTGATTAGGAGGCCCTAAACGTTAGTACTAACTATCAGTTTTGCGTCCGATTCGAAAATCTAGACTGACAGGAGACGGACCATAAGGTGCCCGAAGCAGCAATATCCACATGGAGACAAGTCGGCTGGAGGACGCTGTATTGAACCGCGATGCAATTTGAGTTTTCCATCGTCATTAGGAGGCCCTGAACGTTACAATTAACTATCAGTTTTGCTTCCGATTCGAAAACCTAGACTCACAAGAGACGGACCATAAGGTGCCCAAGGCAGTAATATCCCCTTGCAGACAAAGTCGGCTGGAGGACGATGTATTGAATCGCGATGCAATTTGAGTTTGCCATCGTTATTAGGACGCCCTGAACGATACAATTAACTATTATTTTTGCGTCGGATTCGAAAATCTAGACTTACAGGGGACGGACCATAAGGTGCCCGAGGCAGCAATATCCCCTTGGAGACAAGTCGGCTGGTGGACGAGTTATTGAATCGCGATCTAATGTGAATGTTCCATCGTCATTAGGCGGCCCTGAATGTTCCGATTAACCATCAGTTTTGCGTCCGATTCCAAAATCTAGACTCACAGGAGACGTACCATAAGGTGCCCGAGGCAGCAATATCCCCTTGGAAACAAGTCGGCTGGAGGACGATGTATTGAATCGCGATGCAATTTGAATTTTCCATCGTCATTAGGAGGCCCTAAACGTTAGAATTATCTATCAGTTTTGCGTCCGATTCGAAAATCTAGACTCACAGGAGACGGAGCATAAGGTGCCGAGGCAGCAATATCCCCTTGGAGACAAGTCGTCGGGAGGAGGATGATCTGTTGAATCGCGATGCAATTTGAGTTTTCCGTCGTCATTAGGACCCCCTGAACGTTACAATTAACTTTCAGTTTTGCGTCCGATTCGAAAATCTAGACTCACAGGAGACGGACCATAAGGTGTCCAAGGAAGCAATATCCCCTTGGTGACAAGTCTGCTGGCGGAAGATTTATTGAATCGCGACTCAATTTGAGTGTTCCATCGTCATTAGGAGGCCCTGAACGATACAATTAACCATCAGTTTTGCGTCGGATTAGAAAATCTAGACTTACAGGAGACGGATCATAAAGTGCCCGAGGCAGCAATATCCCCTTGGAGACAAGTCGGCTTGAGGACGACTTATTGAATCGCGACGCAATTTGAGTCTTCCATCGTCATTAGGAGGCCCTGAACGTTACAAGTAACCACCAGATTTGCGTCGGATTCGAAAATCTAGACTCACATGAAACGGACCATAAGGCGCCCGAGGCATCAATATCCCCTTGGAGACAAGTCGGCTGGAGGACGATGTATTGAATCACGATGCAATTTGAGTTTTCCATCGTCATTAGGAGGCCCTGAACGTTACAATTAACTATCAGTTTTGCGTCCGATTCGAAAATCTAGACACACAGGAGACGGACCATAAGGTGATTGAAGTAGCAATATCCCCTTGGAGACAAGTCGGCTGGAGGACGATGTATTCAATGCGATGCAATTTGAATTTTCCATCGTCATTAGGAGGCCCTGAACGTTACAATTAACTATCAGTTTTGCGTCCGATTCGAAAATCTACACTCACAGGAGACGGACCATAAGGTGCCCGAGACAGCAATATCCCCTTGGAGAAGTGTCGGCTGGGTGACGATGTATTGAATCGCGATGCAATTTGAGTTTTACATCGTCATTAGGAGGCCCTGAACGTTACAATTAACTACCAGTTTTGCGTCCGATTCGAAAATCTAGACTCACAGGAGACGGACCATAAGGTGATCGAAGCAGCAATATCCCTCTGGAAACATGTCGGCTGGAGGACGATGTATTGAATCGCGACGCAATTTGATTGTGCCATCGTCATTAGGAGGCACTGAACGTTACAATTAACCATCAGTTTTGCGTCGGATTCGAAAACCTAGACCCACAGGAGACGGACCATAAGGTGCCGGAGGCAGCAATATCCCCTTGGAGACAATTCGGCTGGAGGACGATGTATTGAATCGCTATGCAATTTGAGTTTTCCATCGCCATTAGGAGGCCCCGAACGTTACAATTAACTATCAGTGTTGCGTCCGATTCGAAAATCTAGACTCACAGGAGACGGACCATAAGGTGCCCGAGGCAGCAATATCCCCTTGGAGAAAAGTCGGCTGGAGGACGATGTATTGAATCTCGTCGCAATTTGAGTGTTCCCTCGTCATTACGACCCCCTGAACGTTACAATTAACTATCAGTTTTGCGTCCGATTCGAAAATCTAGACTCACAGGAGACGGACCATAAGGTGTCCAAGGCAGCAATATCCCCTTGGAGACAAGTCGGCTGGAGGAACATTTATTGAATCGCGACCCAATTTGAGTGTTCCATCGTCATTTGGAGGCCCTGAACGTTACAATTAACCATCAGTTTTGCGTCGGATTACAGAATCTGGACTTACAGGAGACGGATCATAAGGTGCCCGAGGTAGCAATATCCCCTTGGAGACAAGTCGGCTGGAGGACGATTTATTGAATCGCGACGCAATTTGAGTCTCCATCGTCATTAGGAGGCCCTGAACGTTACAAGTAACCACCAGTTTTGCGTCGGGTTGGAAAATCTAGACTCACATGAAACGGAGCATAAGGAGCCCGAAGCATCAATATCCCCTTGGAGACAAGTCGGCTGGAGGACGATGAATTGAATCACGATGCAATTTGAGTTTTCCATCGTCATTAGGAGGCCCTGAACGTTACAATTAACTATCAGTTTTGCGTCCGATTCGAAAATCTAGACTCACAGGAGACGGACCATAAGGTGATTGAAGCAGCAATATACCTTTGGAGACAAGTCGGCTGGAGGACGATGTATTGAATCGCGATGCAATTTGAGTTTTCCATCGTCATTAGGAGGCCCTTATCGTTACAATTAACTATCAGTTTTGCGTCCGATTCGAAAATCTAGACTCACAGGAGACGGACCATAAGGTGATCGAAGCAGCAATATCCCTCTGGAAACGTCTCGGCTGGAGGACGATGTATTGAATCGCGATGCAATTTGAGTTTTCCATCGTCATTATGAGGCCCTGAAAGTTACAATTAACTATCAGTTTTGCGTCCGATTCGAAAATTTAGACTCACACGAGACGGGCCATAAGGTACCCGAAGCAGCAATATCCCCATGGAGACATGTCGGCTGGAGGACGATGTACTTAATCGCGATGCAATTTGAGTTTTCCTTCGTCATTAGCAGGCCCTGAACGTTACAATTAACCATCAGTTTTGCGCCGGATTCGATAACCTAGACTCACAGGAGACGGACCATAAGTTGCCCAAGGCAGCAATATCACCTTGGAGACAAGTCGGCTGGAGGACGATGTATTGAATCTCGTCGCAATTTGAGTGTTGCCTCGTTATTAGGAGGCCCTGAACGTTGCAATTAACAATCAGTTTGCGTGGGATTCGAAAATCTAGACTCACAGGAGACGGACCATAAGGTGCCCGAGGCAGCAGTATCCCCTTGGAGACAAGTCGGCTGGAGGACGAGTTATTGAATCGCGACCCAATTTGAGGGTTCCATCGTCATTAGGCGGCCCTGAACGTTACAATTAACCATCCGTTTTATGTCCGATGCGAAAATCTACACTCACAGGAGACGGAGAATAAGGTGCCCGAGGCAGCAATATCCCATGGAGACAAGTCGTCTGGAGGAGCATGATGTGTTGAATCGCGATGCAATTTGAGTTTTCCATCGTCATTAGGAGGCCCTGAACGTTACAATTAACTATCAGTTTTGCGTCCGCTTCGAAAATCTAGACTCACAGGAGACGGATCATAAGGTGATCGAAGCAGCAATATCCCTCTGGAAACATGTCGGCTTGAGGACGATGTATTGAATCGCGATGCAATTTGAGTTTTCCATCGTCAATAGGAGGCACTGAACGTTACAATTAACTATCAGTTTAGCGTCCCATTCCACTCACAGGAGACGGATCATAAGGTGCCCAAGGCAGCAATATCCCGTTGTAGACAAGTCGGCTGGAGGACGATGTATTGAATCGCGACGCAATTTGATTATTCCATCGTCATTAGGAGGCACTGAACGTTACAATTAACCATAAGTTTTGCAACGGATTCGAAAACCTAGACCCACAGGTGACGGACCATAGGGTCCCGGAGGCAGCAATGTCCCCATGGAGACAAGTCGGCTGGAGGACGATGTATTGAATCGCTATGCAATTTGAGTTTTCCATCGCCATTAGGAGGCCCTGAACGTTACAATTAACTATCAGTGTTGCGTCCGATTCGAGACCCTAGACTCACAGGAGACGGACAATAAGGTGCCCGAGGCAGCAATATCCCCTTGGAGACAAACCGGCTGGAGGACGATATATTGAATCTCGTCGCAAGTTGAGTGTTCCCTCGTCAATAGGAGGCCCTGAACGTTACAATTAACCATCAGTTTGCGTGGGATTCGAAAATCTAGACTCACAGGAGACGGACCATAAGGTGCCCGAGGCAGCAATATCCCCTTGGAGACAAGTAGGCTGGAGGACGATGTATTGAATCGCGATGCAATTTGAGTTTTCCATCGTCATTAGGACGCCCTGAACGATACAATTAACTATCAGTTTTGCGTCGGATTCGAAAATGTAGACTCACAGGAGACGGACCATAAGGTGCCCGAGGCAGCAATATCCCCTTGGAGACAAGTCGGCTGGAGGAATATTTATTGAATTGCGACGCAATTAGAGTGTTCCATCGTCATTAGGATGCCCTGAACGTTACAATTAACCATCAGTTTTGCGTAGATTCTTAAATCTAGACTCACACGAGACAGACCATAAGGTGCCCGGGGCAGCAATATCCCCTTGGATATAAGTCGGCTGGAGGACGATGTATTGAATCGCGATGCAATTTGAGTTTCCAATCGTGATTAGGAGGCCCTAAACGTTACAATTAACTATCAGTTTTGCGTCCGATTCGAAAATCTAGACTCACAGGAAACGGACCATAAGGTGCCCGAGGCAGCAATATCCCCTTGGAGACACGTCGGCTGGAGGACGATGTATTGAATCGCGGTGCAATTTGAGTTTTCCGTCGTCATTAGGAGGCCCTGAACGTTACAATTAACTATCAGTTTTTCGTCCGATTCGAAAATCTAGACTCACAGGAGACGGACCATAAGGTGCCCAAGGCAGCAATATCCCCTTGAAGACAAGTCGGCTGGAGGACGATGTATTGAATCGCGATGCTATTTGTGTTTTCCATTGCTATTAGGAGGCCCTGAACGTTACAATTAACTATCAGTTTTGCGTCCGTTTCGAAAATCTAGACTCACAGGAGACGGACCATAAGGTTCCCGAGGCAGCAATAACCCCATATGGACAAGTCGGCTGGAGGACGATGTATTGAATCTGGTTGGAATGTGAGTGTCCCATCGTCATTAAGAGGCCCTGAACGTAACAATTAACTATCAGTTTGCGTGGGATTCGAAAATCTAGACTCACAGGAGACCTACCATAAAGTGTACGAGGCAGCAATATCCCCTTGGAGACAAGTAGGCTGGACGACGATGCAATTTGAGTTTTCCATCGTCATTAGGAGGCCCTGAACGTTACAATTAACTATCAGTTTTGCGTCGGATTCGAAAATCTAGACTCACAGGGGACGGACCATAAGGTGCCCGAGGCAGCATTATCCCCTTGGAGACAAGTCGGCTGGATGACGATGTATTGAATCGCGATCTAATGTGAATTTTCCATCGTCATTAGACGGCCCTGAATGTTCCGATTAACCATCAGTTTTGCGTCCGATTCCAAAATCTAGACTCACAGGAGACGTACTATAAGGTGCCCGAGGCAGCAATATCCCCTTGGAGACAAGTCGGCTGGATGACGATGTATTGAATCGCGATGCAATTTGAGTTTTCCAACGTCATTAGGAGGCCCTAAACGTTAGAATTAACTATCAGTTTTGCGTCCGATTCGAAACTCTAGACTCGCAGGAGACGGAGCATAAGGTGCCGGAGGCAGCAATATCCCCTTACAGACAAGTCGTCTGGAGGAGGATGATCTGTTGAATCGCGATGCAATTTGAGTTTTCCGTCGTCATTAGGACCCCCTGAACGTTACAATTAACTATCAGTTTTGCGTCCGATTCGAAAATCTAGACTCACAGGAGACGGACCATAAGGTGTCCAAGGCAGCAATATCCCCTTGGAGACAAGTCGGCTGGAGGAAGATTTATTGAATCGCGACGCAATTTGAGTGTTCCATCGTCATTAGGAGGCCCTGAACGTTACGAGTAACCACCAGTTTTGCGTCGGATTGGAAAATCTAGACTCACATGAAAGGGACCATAAGGCGCCCGAAGCATCAATATCCCCTTGGAGACAAGTCGGCTGGAGGACGATGTATTGAATCACGATGCAATTTGAGTTTTCCATCGTCATTAGGAGGCCCTGAACGTTACAATTAACTATCAGTTTTGCGTCCGATTCGAAAATCTAGACTCACAGGAGACGGACCATAAGGTGATTGAAGCAGCAATATCCCCTTGGAGACAAGTCGGCTGGAGGACGATGTATTGAATCGCGATGCAATTTGAGTTTTCCTTCGTTATTAGGAGGCCCTGAACGTTACAATTAACTATCAGTTTTGCGTCCGATTCTAAAATCTAGACTCACAGGAGACGTACCATAAGGTGCCCGAGGCAGCAATATCCCCTTGGAAACAAGTCGGCTGGAGGACGATGTATTGAATCGCGATGCAATTTGAATTTTCCATCGTCATTAGGAGGCCCTAAACGTTAGAATTATCTATCAGTTTTGCGTCCGATTCGAAAATCTAGACTCACAGGAGACGGAGCATAAGGTGCCGAGGCAGCAATATCCCCTTGGAGACAAGTCGTCGGGAGGAGGATGATCTGTTGAATCGCGATGCAATTTGAGTTTTCCGTCGTCATTAGGACCCCCTGAACGTTACAATTAACTTTCAGTTTTGCGTCCGATTCGAAAATCTAGACTCACAGGAGACGGACCATAAGGTGTCCAAGGAAGCAATATCCCCTTGGTGACAAGTCTGCTGGCGGAAGATTTATTGAATCGCGACTCAATTTGAGTGTTCCATCGTCATTAGGAGGCCCTGAACGATACAATTAACCATCAGTTTTGCGTCGGATTAGAAAATCTAGACTTACAGGAGACGGATCATAAAGTGCCCGAGGCAGCAATATCCCCTTGGAGACAAGTCGGCTTGAGGACGACTTATTGAATCGCGACGCAATTTGAGTCTTCCATCGTCATTAGGAGGCCCTGAACGTTACAAGTAACCACCAGATTTGCGTCGGATTCGAAAATCTAGACTCACATGAAACGGACCATAAGGCGCCCGAGGCATCAATATCCCCTTGGAGACAAGTCGGCTGGAGGACGATGTATTGAATCACGATGCAATTTGAGTTTTCCATCGTCATTAGGAGGCCCTGAACGTTACAATTAACTATCAGTTTTGCGTCCGATTCGAAAATCTAGACACACAGGAGACGGACCATAAGGTGATTGAAGTAGCAATATCCCCTTGGAGACAAGTCGGCTGGAGGACGATGTATTCAATGCGATGCAATTTGAATTTTCCATCGTCATTAGGAGGCCCTGAACGTTACAATTAACTATCAGTTTTGCGTCCGATTCGAAAATCTACACTCACAGGAGACGGACCATAAGGTGCCCGAGACAGCAATATCCCCTTGGAGAAGTGTCGGCTGGGTGACGATGTATTGAATCGCGATGCAATTTGAGTTTTACATCGTCATTAGGAGGCCCTGAACGTTACAATTAACTACCAGTTTTGCGTCCGATTCGAAAATCTAGACTCACAGGAGACGGACCATAAGGTGATCGAAGCAGCAATATCCCTCTGGAAACATGTCGGCTGGAGGACGATGTATTGAATCGCGACGCAATTTGATTGTGCCATCGTCATTAGGAGGCACTGAACGTTACAATTAACCATCAGTTTTGCGTCGGATTCGAAAACCTAGACCCACAGGAGACGGACCATAAGGTGCCGGAGGCAGCAATATCCCCTTGGAGACAATTCGGCTGGAGGACGATGTATTGAATCGCTATGCAATTTGAGTTTTCCATCGCCATTAGGAGGCCCCGAACGTTACAATTAACTATCAGTGTTGCGTCCGATTCGAAAATCTAGACTCACAGGAGACGGACCATAAGGTGCCCGAGGCAGCAATATCCCCTTGGAGAAAAGTCGGCTGGAGGACGATGTATTGAATCTCGTCGCAATTTGAGTGTTCCCTCGTCATTACGACCCCCTGAACGTTACAATTAACTATCAGTTTTGCGTCCGATTCGAAAATCTAGACTCACAGGAGACGGACCATAAGGTGTCCAAGGCAGCAATATCCCCTTGGAGACAAGTCGGCTGGAGGAACATTTATTGAATCGCGACCCAATTTGAGTGTTCCATCGTCATTTGGAGGCCCTGAACGTTACAATTAACCATCAGTTTTGCGTCGGATTACAGAATCTGGACTTACAGGAGACGGATCATCAGGTGCCCGAGGTAGCAATATCCCCTTGGAGACAAGTCGGCTGGAGGACGATTTATTGAATCGCGACGCAATTTGAGTCTCCATCGTCATTAGGAGGCCCTGAACGTTACAAGTAACCACCAGTTTTGCGTCGGGTTGGAAAATCTAGACTCACATGAAACGGAGCATAAGGAGCCCGAAGCATCAATATCCCCTTGGAGACAAGTCGGCTGGAGGACGATGAATTGAATCACGATGCAATTTGAGTTTTCCATCGTCATTAGGAGGCCCTGAACGTTACAATTAACTATCAGTTTTGCGTCCGATTCGAAAATCTAGACTCACAGGAGACGGACCATAAGGTGATTGAAGCAGCAATATACCTTTGGAGACAAGTCGGCTGGAGGACGATGTATTGAATCGCGATGCAATTTGAGTTTTCCATCGTCATTAGGAGGCCCTTATCGTTACAATTAACTATCAGTTTTGCGTCCGATTCGAAAATCTAGACTCACAGGAGACGGACCATAAGGTGATCGAAGCAGCAATATCCCTCTGGAAACGTCTCGGCTGGAGGACGATGTATTGAATCGCGATGCAATTTGAGTTTTCCATCGTCGATATGAGGCCCTGAAAGTTACAATTAACTATCAGTTTTGCGTCCGATTCGAAAATTTAGACTCACACGAGACGGGCCATAAGGTACCCGAAGCAGCAATATCCCCATGGAGACATGTCGGCTGGAGGACGATGTACTTAATCGCGATGCAATTTGAGTTTTCCTTCGTCATTAGCAGGCCCTGAACGTTACAATTAACCATCAGTTTTGCGCCGGATTCGATAACCTAGACTCACAGGAGACGGACCATAAGTTGCCCAAGGCAGCAATATCACCTTGGAGACAAGTCGGCTGGAGGACGATGTATTGAATCTCGTCGCAATTTGAGTGTTGCCTCGTTATTAGGAGGCCCTGAACGTTGCAATTAACAATCAGTTTGCGTGGGATTCGAAAATCTAGACTCACAGGAGACGGACCATAAGGTGCCCGAGGCAGCAGTATCCCCTTGGAGACAAGTCGGCTGGAGGACGAGTTATTGAATCGCGACCCAATTTGAGGGTTCCATCGTCATTAGGCGGCCCTGAACGTTACAATTAACCATCCGTTTTATGTCCGATGCGAAAATCTACACTCACAGGAGACGGAGAATAAGGTGCCCGAGGCAGCAATATCCCATGGAGACAAGTCGTCTGGAGGAGCATGATGTGTTGAATCGCGATGCAATTTGAGTTTTCCATCGTCATTAGGAGGCCCTGAACGTTACAATTAACTATCAGTTTTGCGTCCGATTCGAAAATCTAGACTCACAGGAGACGGATCATAAGGTGATCGAAGCAGCAATATCCCTCTGGAAACATGTCGGCTTGAGGACGATGTATTGAATCGCGATGCAATTTGAGTTTTCCATCGTCAATAGGAGGCACTGAACGTTACAATTAACTATCAGTTTAGCGTCCCATTCCACTCACAGGAGACGGATCATAAGGTGCCCAAGGCAGCAATATCCCGTTGTAGACAAGTCGGCTGGAGGACGATGTATTGAATCGCGACGCAATTTGATTGTTCCATCGTCATTAGGAGGCACTGAACGTTACAATTAACCATAAGTTTTGCAACGGATTCGAAAACCTAGACCCACAGGTGACGGACCATAGGGTCCCGGAGGCAGCAATGTCCCCATGGAGACAAGTCGGCTGGAGGACGATGTATTGAATCGCTATGCAATTTGAGTTTTCCATCGCCATTAGGAGGCCCTGAACGTTACAATTAACTATCAGTGTTGCGTCCGATTCGAGACCCTAGACTCACAGGAGACGGACAATAAGGTGCCCGAGGCAGCAATATCCCCTTGGAGACAAACCGGCTGGAGGACGATATATTGAATCTCGTCGCAAGTTGAGTGTTCCCTCGTCAATAGGAGGCCCTGAACGTTACAATTAACCATCAGTTTGCGTGGGATTCGAAAATCTAGACTCACAGGAGACGGACCATAAGGTGCCCGAGGCAGCAATATCCCCTTGGAGACAAGTAGGCTGGAGGACGATGTATTGAATCGCGATGCAATTTGAGTTTTCCATCGTCATTAGGACGCCCTGAACGATACAATTAACTATCAGTTTTGCGTCGGATTCGAAAATGTAGACTCACAGGAGACGGACCATAAGGTGCCCGAGGCAGCAATATCCCCTTGGAGACAAGTCGGCTGGAGGAATATTTATTGAATTGCGACGCAATTAGAGTGTTCCATCGTCATTAGGATGCCCTGAACGTTACAATTAACCATCAGTTTTGCGTAGATTCTTAAATCTAGACTCACACGAGACAGACCATAAGGTGCCCGGGGCAGCAATATCCCCTTGGATATAAGTCGGCTGGAGGACGATGTATTGAATCGCGATGCAATTTGAGTTTCCAATCGTGATTAGGAGGCCCTAAACGTTACAATTAACTATCAGTTTTGCGTCCGATTCGAAAATCTAGACTCACAGGAAACGGACCATAAGGTGCCCGAGGCAGCAATATCCCCTTGGAGACACGTCGGCTGGAGGACGATGTATTGAATCGCGATGCAATTTGAGTTTTCCGTCGTCATTAGGAGGCCCTGAACGTTACAATTAACTATCAGTTTTTCGTCCGATTCGAAAATCTAGACTCACAGGAGACGGACCATAAGGTGCCCAAGGCAGCAATATCCCCTTGAAGACAAGTCGGCTGGAGGACGATGTATTGAATCGCGATGCTATTTGTGTTTTCCATTGCTATTAGGAGGCCCTGAACGTTACAATTAACTATCAGTTTTGCGTCCGTTTCGAAAATCTAGACTCACAGGAGACGGACCATAAGGTTCCCGAGGCAGCAATAACCCCATATGGACAAGTCGGCTGGAGGACGATGTATTGAATCTGGTTGGAATGTGAGTGTCCCATCGTCATTAAGAGGCCCTGAACGTAACAATTAACTATCAGTTTGCGTGGGATTCGAAAATCTAGACTCACAGGAGACCTACCATAAAGTGTACGAGGCAGCAATATCCCCTTGGAGACAAGTAGGCTGGACGACGATGCAATTTGAGTTTTCCATCGTCATTAGGAGGCCCTGAACGTTACAATTAACTATCAGTTTTGCGTCGGATTCGAAAATCTAGACTCACAGGGGACGGACCATAAGGTGCCCGAGGCAGCATTATCCCCTTGGAGACAAGTCGGCTGGATGACGATGTATTGAATCGCGATCTAATGTGAATTTTCCATCGTCATTAGACGGCCCTGAATGTTCCGATTAACCATCAGTTTTGCGTCCGATTCCAAAATCTAGACTCACAGGAGACGTACTATAAGGTGCCCGAGGCAGCAATATCCCCTTGGAGACAAGTCGGCTGGATGACGATGTATTGAATCGCGATGCAATTTGAGTTTTCCAACGTCATTAGGAGGCCCTAAACGTTAGAATTAACTATCAGTTTTGCGTCCGATTCGAAACTCTAGACTCGCAGGAGACGGAGCATAAGGTGCCGGAGGCAGCAATATCCCCTTACAGACAAGTCGTCTGGAGGAGGATGATCTGTTGAATCGCGATGCAATTTGAGTTTTCCGTCGTCATTAGGACCCCCTGAACGTTACAATTAACTATCAGTTTTGCGTCCGATTCGAAAATCTAGACTCACAGGAGACGGACCATAAGGTGTCCAAGGCAGCAATATCCCCTTGGAGACAAGTCGGCTGGAGGAAGATTTATTGAATCGCGACGCAATTTGAGTGTTCCATCGTCATTAGGAGGCCCTGAACGTTACGAGTAACCACCAGTTTTGCGTCGGATTGGAAAATCTAGACTCACATGAAAGGGACCATAAGGCGCCCGAAGCATCAATATCCCCTTGGAGACAAGTCGGCTGGAGGACGATGTATTGAATCACGATGCAATTTGAGTTTTCCATCGTCATTAGGAGGCCCTGAACGTTACAATTAACTATCAGTTTTGCGTCCGATTCGAAAATCTAGACTCACAGGAGACGGACCATAAGGTGATTGAAGCAGCAATATCCCCTTGGAGACAAGTCGGCTGGAGGACGATGTATTGAATCGCGATGCAATTTGAGTTTTCCTTCGTTATTAGGAGGCCCTGAACGTTACAATTAACTATCAGTTTTGCGTCCGATTCTAAAATCTAGACTCACAGGAGACGGAGCATAAGGTGATCGAAGCAGCAATATCCCTCTGGAAACATGTCGGCTGGAGGACGATGTATTGAATCGCGATGCAATTTGAGTTTTCCATCGTCATTATGAGGCCCTGAAAGTTACAATTAACTATCAGTTTTGCGTCCGATTCGAAAATTTAGACTCACACGAGACGGGCCATAAGGTGCCCGAAGCAGCAATATCCCCTTGGAGACATGTCGGCTGGAGGACGATGTATTGAATCGCGATGCAATTTGAGTGTTCCTTCGTCATTAGCAGGCCCTGAACGTTACAATTAACCATCAGTTTTGCGTCGGATTCGATAACCTAGACTCACAGGAGACGGACCATAAGTTGCCCAAGGCAGCAATATCCCCTTGGAGACAAGTCGGCTGGAGGACGATGTATTGAATCTCGTCGCAATTTGAGTGTTGCCGCGTCATTAGGAGGCCCTGAACGTTGCAATTAACAATCAGTTTGCGTGGGATTCGAAAATCTAGACTCACAGGATACGGACCATAAGGTGCCCGAGGCAGCAGTATCCCCTTGGAGACAAGTCGGCTGGAGGAAGAGTTATTGAATCGCGACCCAATTTGAGGGTTCCATCGTCATTAGGCGGCCCTGAACGTTACAATTAACCATCCGTTTTATGTCCGATGCGAAAATCTACACTCACAGGAGACGGAGAATAAGGTGCCCGAGGCAGCAATATCCCCTTGGAGACAAGTCGCCTGGAGGAGGATGATCTGTTGAATCGCGATGCAATTTGAGTTTTCCGTCGTCATTAGGAGGCCCTGAACGTTACAATTAACTATCAGTTTTGCGTCCGATTCGAAAATCTACACTCACAGGAGACGGACCATAAGGTGCCCGAGACAGCAATATCCCCTTGGAGAAGTGTCGGATGGGTGACGATGTATTGAATCGCGATGCAATTTGAGTTTTCCATCGTCATTAGGAGGCCCTGAACGTTACAATTAACTATCAGTTTTGCGTCCGAATCGAAAATCTAGACTCACAGGAGACGGACCATAAGGTGATCGAAGCAACAATATCCCTCTGGAAACATGTCGGCTGGAGGACGATGTATTGAATCGCGATGCAATTTGAGTTTTCCATCGTCATTAGGAGGCACTGAACGTTACAATTAACTATCAGTTTAGCGTCCCATTCGAAAACCTAGACTCACAGGAGACGGACCATAAGGTGCCCGAGACAGCAATATCCCCTTGGAGAAGTGTCGGATGGGTGACGATGTATTGAATCGCGACGCATTTTGTGTGTTCCATCGTAATTAGGAGCCCCTGAACGTTGCAATTAACAATCAGTTTGCGTGGGATTCGAAAATCTAGACTCACAGGAGACGGACCATAAGGTGCCTGAGACAGCAGTATCCCCTTGGAGATAAGTCGGCTGGAGGACGAGTTATTGAATCGCGACCCAATTTGAGGGTTCCATCGTCATTAGGCGGCCCTGAACGTTACAATTAACCATCCGTTTTATGTCCGATGCGAAAATCTACACTCACAGGAGACGGACAATAAGGTGCCCAAGGCAGCAATATCCCCTTGTAGACAAGTCGGCTGGAGGACGATGTATTGAATCGCGATGCAATTTGATTATTCCATCGTCATTAGGATGCACTGAACGTTAGAATTAACCATCAGTTTTGCATCGGATCCGAAAACCTAGACCCACAGGAGACGGACCATAAGGTCCCGGAGGCAGCAATATCCCCTTGGAGACAAGTCAGCTGGAGGACGATGTATTAAATCGCTATGCAATTTGAGTTTTCCATCGCCATTAGGAGGCCCTGAACGTTACAATTAACCATCAGTTTTGCGTCGGATTAGAGAATCTGGACTTACAGGAGACGGATCATAAGGTGCCCGAGGTAGCAATACCCCCTTGGAGACAAGTCGGCTGGAGGACGATTTATTGAATCGCGACGCAATTTGAGTCTCCATCGTCATTAGGAGGCCCTGAACGTTACAAGTAACCACCAGTTTTGCGTCGGGTTGGAAAATCTAGACTCACATGAAACGGAGCATAAGGAGCCCGAAGCATCAATATCCCCTTGGAGACAAGTCGGCTGGAGGACGATGTATTGAATCACGATGCAATTTGAGTTTTCCATCGTCATTAGGAGGCCCTGAACGTTACAATTAACTATCAGTTTTGCGTCCGATTCGAAAATCTAGACTCACAGGAGACGGACCATAAGGTGATTGAAGCAGCAATATACCTTTGGAGACAAGTCGGCTGGAGGACGATGTATTGAATCGCGATGCAATTTGAGTTTTCCATCGTCATTAGGAGGCCCTGATCGTTACAATTAACTATCAGTTTTGCGTCCGATTCGAAAATCTAGACTCACAGGAGACGGACCATAAGGTGATCGAAGCAGCAATATCCCTCTGGAAACGTGTCGGCTGGAGGACGATGTATTGAATCGCAATGCAATTTGAGTTTTCCATCGTCATTATGAGGCCCTGAAAGTTACAATTAACTATCGGTTTTGCGTCCGATTCGAAAATTTAGACTCACACGAGACGGGCCATAAGGTGCCCGAAGCAGCAATATCCCCATGGAGACATGTCGGCTGGAGGACGATGTATTTAATCGCGATGCAATTTGAGTTTTCCTTCGTCATTAGCAGGCCCTGAACGTTACAATTAACCATCAGTTTTGCGTCGGATTCGATAACCTAGACTCACAGGAGACGGACCATAAGTTGCCCAAGGCAGCAATATCACCTTGGAGACAAGTCGGCTGGAGGACGATGTATTGAATCTCGTCGCAATTTGAGTGTTGCCTCGTTATTAGGAGGCCCTGAACGTTGCAATTAACAATCAGTTTGCGTGGGATTCGAAAATCTAGACTCACAGGAGACGGACCATAAGGTGCCCGAGGCAGCAATATCCCCTTGGAGACAAGTCGGCTGGAGGACGAGTTATTGAATCGCGACCCAATTTGAGGGTTCCATCGTCATTAGGCGGCCCTGAACGTTACAATTAACCATCCGTTTTATGTCCGATGCGAAAATCTACACTCACAGGAGACGGAGAATAAGGTGCCCGAGGCAGCAATATCCCATTGGAGACAAGTCGTCTGGAGGAGCATGATGTGTTGAATCGCGATGCAATTTGAGTTTTCCATCGTCATTAGGAGGCCCTGAACGTTACAATTAACTATCAGTTTTGCGTCCGATTCGAAAATCTAGACTCACAGGAGACGGATCATAATGTGATCGAAGCAGCAATATCCCTCTGGAAACATGTCGGCTTGAGGACGATGTATTGAATCGCGATGCAATTTGAGTTTTCCATCGTCATTAGGAGGCACTGAACGTTACAATTAACTATCAGTTTAGCGTCCTATTCCACTCAAAGGAGACGGATCATAAGGTGCCCAAGGCAGCAATATCCCGTTGTAGACAAGTCGGCTGGAGGACGATGTATTGAATCGCGACGCAATTTGATTGTTCCATCGTCATTAGGAGGCACTGAACGTTACAATTAACCATAAGTTTTGCATCGGATTCGAAAACCTAGACCCACAGGTGACGGACCATAGGGTCCCGGAGGCAGCAATGTCCCCTTGGAGACAAGTCGGCTGGAGGACGATGTATTGAATCGCTATGCAATTTGAGTTTTCCATCGCCATTAGGAGGCCCTGAACGTTTTAATTAACTATCAGTGTTGCGTCCGATTCGAGAATCTAGACTCACAGGAGACGGACCATAAGGTGCCCGAGGCACCAATATCCCCTTGGAGACAAACCGGCTGGAGGACGATATATTGAATCTCGTCGCAAGTTGAGTGTTCCCTCGTCATTAGGAGGCCCTGAACGTTACAATTAACTATCAGTTTGCGTGGGATTCGAAAATCTAGACTCACAGGAGACGGACCATAAGGTGCCCGAGGCAGCAATATCCCCTTGGAGACAAGTAGGCTGGAGGACGATGTATTGAATCGCGATGCAATTTGAGGTTTCCATCGTCATTAGGACGCCCTGAACGATACAATTAACTATCAGTTTTGCGTCGGATTCGAAAATGTAGACTCACAGGAGACGGACCATAAGGTGCCCGAGGCAGCAATATCCCCTTGGAGACAAGTCGGCTGGAGGAATATTTATTGAATTGCGACGCAATTAGAGTGTTCCATCGTCATTAGGATGCCCTGAACGTTACAATTAACCATCAGTTTTGCGTAGATTCTTAAATCTAGACTCACACGAGACAGAACATAAGGTGCCCGGGGCAGCAATATCCCCTTGGATATAAGTCGGCTGGAGGACGATGTATTGAATCGCGATGCAATTTCAGTTTCCCATCGTGATTAGGAGGCCCTAAACGTTACAATTAACTATCAGTTTTGCGTCCGATTCGAAAATCTAGACTCACAGGAAACGGACCATAAGGTGCCCGAGGCAGCAATATCCCCTTGGAGACACTTCGGCTGGAGGACGATGTATTGAATCGCGATGCAATTTGAGTTTTCCGTCGTCATTAGGAGGCCCTGAACGTTACAATTAACTATCAGTTTTTCGTCCGATTCGAAAATCTAGACTCACAGGAGACGGAGCATAAGGTGCCCAAGGCAGCAATATCCCCTTGAAGACAAGTCGGCTGGAGGACGATGTATTGAATCGCGATGCTATTTGAGTTTTCCATTGCTATTAGGAGGCCCTGAACGTTACAATTAACTATCAGTTTTGCGTCCGTTTCGAAAATCTAGACTCACAGGAGACGGACCATAAGGTTCCCGAGGCAGCAATAACCCCATATGGACAAGTCGGCTGGAGGAAGATGTATTGAATCTGGTTGGAATGTGAGTGTCCCATCGTCATTAGGAGGCCCTAAACGTTACAATTAACCATCAGTTTTGCGTTGGATTCGAAAATCTAGTCTCACAGGAGACGGACAATAAGGTGCCCGAGGCAGCAAAATCCCCTTGGAGACAAGTCGGCCGGAGGACGATGTATTGAATCTCGTCGCAAGTTGAGTGTTCCCTCGTCATTAGGAGCCCCTGAACGTTACAATTAACCATCAGTCTTACGTCGGATTCCAAAACCTAGAATCACAGGGGACGGTCCATAAGGTGCCGGAGGCAGCAATATCCCCTTGCAGACAAGTGGGTTGGAGGACGATGTTTTGAATCTGGACGGTATGTGAGTCTTCCATCGTCATTAGGAGGCCCTGAACGCTACAATTAACCGACAGTTTTGCGTCTGATTCGAAAATCTACACTCACAGGAGACGGACCTAAGGTGCCGGAGGCAGCAATATCTCCTTGGAGACAAGTCGGCTGGAGGACGATGTATTGAATCTCGTCGCAATTTGAGTGTTCCCTCGTCATTAAGAGGCCCTGAACGTAACAATTAGCTATCAGTTTGCGTGGGTTTCGAAAATCTAGACTCACAGGAGACCTACCATAAAGTGTACGAGGCAGCAATATCCCCTTGGAGACAAGTAGGCTGGAGGACGATGCAATTTGAGTTTTCCATCGTCATTAGGAGGCCCTGAACGTTACAATTAACTATCAGTTTTGCGTCGGATTCGAAAATCTAGACTCACAGGGGACGGACCATAAGGTGCCCGAGGCAGCATTATCCCCTTGGAGACAAGTCGGCTGGATGACGATGTATTGAATCGCGATCTAATGTGAATGTTCCATCGTCATTAGGCGGCCCTGAATGTTCCGATTAACCATCAGTTTTGCGTCCGATTCCAAAATCTAGACTCACAGGAGACGTACTATAAGGTGCCCGAGGCAGCAATATCCCCTTGGAGACAAGTCGGCTCGATGACGATGTATTGAATCGCGATGCAATTTGAGTTTTCCAACGTCATTAGGAGGCCCTAAACGTTAGAATTAACTATCAGTTTTGCGTCCGATTCGAAACTCTGGACTCGCAGGAGACGGAGCATAAGGTGCCGGAGGCAGCAATATCCCCTTGGAGACAAGTCGGCTGGAGGAAGAATTATTGAATCGCGACGCAATTTGAGTGTTCCATCGTCATTAGGAGGCCCTGAACGTTACAAGTAACCACCAGTTTTGCGTCGGATTGTAAAATCTAGACTCACATGAAAGGGACCATAAGGCGCCCGAAGCATCATTATCCCCTTGGAGACAAGTCGGCTGGAAGACGATGTATTGAATCACGATGCAATTTGAGTTTTCCATCGTCATTAGGAGGCCCTGAACGTTACAATTAACTATCAGTTTTCCTCCGATTCGAAAATCTAGACTCACAGGAGACGGACCATAAGGTGATTGAAGCAGCAATATCCCCTTGGAGACAAGTCGGCTGGAGGACGATGTATTGAATCGCGATGCAATTTGAGTTTTCCATCGTTATTAGGTGGCCCTGAACGTTACAATTAACTATCAGTTTTGCGTCCGATTCGAAAATCTAGACTCACAGGAGACGGACCATAAGGTGATCGAAGCAGCAATATCCCTCTGGAAACATGTCGGCTTGAGGACGATGTATTGAATCGCGATGCAATTTGAGTTTTCCATCGTTATTAGGTGGCCCTGAACGTTACAATTAACTATCAGTTTTGCGTCCGATTCGAAAATCTAGACTCACAGGAGACGGACCATAAGGTGCCCGAGGCAGCAGTAGCCCCTTGGAGACAAGTCGGCTGGAGGACGAGTTATTGAATCGCGACCCAATTTGAGGGTTCCATCGTCATTAGGCGGCCCTGAACGTTACAATTAACCATCCGTTTTATGTCCGATGCGAAAATCTACACTCACAGGAGACGGACAATAAGGTGCCCGAGACAGCAATATCCCCTTGGAGAAGTGTCGGATGGGTGACGATGTATTGAATCGCGATGCAATTTGAGTTTTCCATCGTCATTAGGACGCCCTGAACGATACAATTAACTATCAGTTTTGCGTCGCATTCGAAAATCTAGACTCACAGGAGACGGACCATAAGGTGCCCGAGGCAGCAATATCCCCTTGGAGACAAGTCGGCTGGAGGAATTTTTATTGAATTGCGACGCAATTAGAGTGTTCCATCGTCATTAGGATGCCCTGAACGTTACAATTAACCATCAGTTTTGCGTAGATTCGAAAATCTAGACTCACACGAGACAGACCATAAGGTGCCCGGGGCAGCAATATCCCCTTGGATATAAGTCGGCTGGAGGACGATGTATTGAACGCGATGCAATTTGAGTTTCCCATCGTGATTAGGAGGCCATAAACATTACAATTAACTATCAGTTTTGCGTCCGATTCGAAAATCTAGACTCACAGGAAACGGACCATAAGGTGCCCGAGGCAGCAAACTTCGGCTGGAGGACGATGTATTGAATCGCGATGCAATTTGAGTTTTCCGTCGTCATTAGGAGGCCCTGAACGTTACAATTAACTATCAGTTTTTCGTCCGATTCGAAAATCTAGACTCACAGGAGACGGACCATAAGGTTCCCGAGGCAGCAATAACCCCATATGGACAAGTCGGCTGGAGGACCATGTATTGAATCTGGTTGGAATGTGAGTGTCCCATCGTCATTAGGAGGCCCTAAACGTTACAATTAACCATCAGCTTTGCGTTGGATTCGAAAATCTAGTCTCACAGGAGACGGACAATAAGGTGCCCGAGGCAACAAAATCCCCTTGGAGACAAGTCGGCAGGAGGACGATGTATTGAACCTCGTCGCAAAGTGAATGTTCCCTCGTCATTAGGAGCCCCTGAACGTTACAATTAACCATCAGTTTTACGTCCGATTCCGAAACCTAGACTCACAGGGGACGGTCCATAAGGTGCCGGAGGCAGCAATATCCCCTTGCAGACAAGTGGGTTGGAGGACGATGTTTTGAATCTGGACGGTATGTGAGTCTCCCATCGTCATTAGGAGGCCCTGAACGCTACAATTAACCGTCAGTTTTGCGTCTGATTCGAAAATCTACACTCACAGGAGACGGACCTAAGGTGTCGGAGGCTGCAATATCTCCTTGGAGACAAGTCGGCTGGAGGACGATGTATTGAATCTCGTCGCAATTTGAGTGTTTCCTCGTCATTAAAAGGCCCTGAACGTAACAATTAACTACCAGTTTGCGTGGGATTCGAAAATCTAGACTCACAGGAGACCTACCATAAGGTGTACGAGGCAGCAATATCCCCTTGGAAACAAGTCGGCTGGAGGAAGATTATTGAATTGCGATGCAATTTGAGTGGTCCATCGTCATTAGGAGGCCCTGATCGTTACAATTAACTATCAGTTTTGCGTCCCATTCGAAAACCTACACACACAGGAGACGGACCATTAGGAGCCCAAGGCGGCAATATCCCCTTGCAGACAAGTCGGCTTGAGGACGATGTATTGAATCTGGACGGAATGTGGGTGTTCCATCGTGATTAGGAGGCCCTGAACGTTACAATAACCATCAGTTTTGCGTCGGATTCGAAAATGTAGACTCACAGGAGACGGACCATTAGGTGCCCGAGGCAGCAATATCCCCTTGGAGACAAGTCGGCTGGAGGAAGATTTATTGAATTGCGACGCAATTAGATTGTTCCATCGTCATTAGGAGGCCCTGAACGTTACAATTAACCATCAGTTTCGCATCGGATTCGAAAATCTAAGACTCACAGGAGGTGCCCGAAGCAATAATATCGCCTTGGTGACAACTCGCATGGAGAACGATGTATTGAATCGCGATGCAATTTTAGTTTTCCATCGTCATTAGGAGGCCCTGAACGTTACAATTAACCAACAGTGTTGCGTCGGATTCGTAAATATAGACCCATAGGAGACGGATCATATGGTGTCCGATGCAGCATTATCCCCTTTGAGACAAGTCGGCTGGAGGACGGGTTATTGAATCGCGACCCAATTTGCGTGTTCCATCGTCATTAGGCGGCCCTAAACGTTACAATTAGCCATCAGTTTTGCGTCCGATTCGAAAATCTATACTTACAGCAGATAGACCATAAGGTGCCCGAGGCAGCAATATCCCCTTGGAGACACTTCGGCTGGAGGACAATGTATTGAATCGCGATGCAATTTGAGTTTTCCGTCGTCATTAGGAGGCCCTAAACGTTACAATTAACTATCAGTTTTGCGTCCGATTCGAAAATCTAGACTCACAGGAGACTGACCATAAGGTGCCCAAGGCAGCAATATCCCCTTGGAGACAAGTCGGCTGGAGGACGATGTATTGAATCGCGATGCACTTTGAGTTCCCCATTGCTATTAGGAGGCCCTGAACGCTACAATTAACTATCAGTTTTGCGTCCGATTCGATAGTCTAGACTCACAGGAGACGGACCATAAGGTGCACGAGGCAGCAATATCCCCATGGAGACAAGTCGGCTGGAGGACGATGTATTGAATCGCGATGCAATTTGAGTTTTCCGTCCTCATTAGGAGGCCCTGAACGTGACAATTAACTATCAGTTTTGCGTCCGATTCGAAAATCTAGACTCACAGGAGACGGACATTAAGGTGCCCAAGGCAGCAATATACCCTTGGAGAAAAGTCGGCTGGAGGACGATGTATTGAATCGCGATGCAATTTGTGTTCTCCATTGCTATTAGGAGGCCCTGAACGTTACAGTTAACTATCAGTTTTGCGTCCGATTCGAAAATCTAGACTCACAGGAGACGGACCATAAGGTGCCAGAGGCAGCAATATCCCCATGGAGACAAGTCGGCTGGAGGACGATGTATTGAATCTGGTTGGAATGTGAGTGTTCCATCGTCATTAGGAGGCCCTGAACGTTACAATTAACCATCAGTTTTGCGTTGGAATCGAAAATCTAGACTCACAGGAGACGGACGATAAGGTTCCGGAGGCAGCAATATCCCCTTGGAGACAAGTCGTCTGGAGGACGATGTATTGAATCTCGTCGCAATTTGAGTGTTCCCTCGTCATTAGGAGGCGCTGAACGTTACAATTAACTATCAGTTTTGCGTCCGATTCGAAAACCTAGACTCACAGGAGATGGACCATAAGGTGCCCAAATCAGCAATATCCCCTTGTAGACAAGTCGGCTGGAGCACAGTGTATTGAATCGCGTCGCAATTTGAGTATTCCATCGTCATTAGGTGGCCCTGAACGTTACAATTCACCATCAGTTTTGTGTCGGATTCGAAAACCTAGACTCACAGGAGACGGACCTAAGGCGCCAGAGGCAGCAATATCCCTTTGGAAACAAGTGGGTTGGAGGACGATGTATTGAATCTGGACGGAATGTGAGTGTTCCATCGTCATTAGGCGGCCCTTAACGTTACAATTATCCATCAGTTTTGCGTCGGATTCGAAAATCTAGACTCACAGGAGGTATCCGAGGCAGCAATATCCCCTTGGAGACAAGTAGGCTGGAGGACGATGTATTGAATCGCGACCCAATTAGTGTTCCGTCGTCATTAGGCGGCCCTGAACGTTACAATTAACCATCAGTTTTGCGTCCGATTCGAAAATCTAGACTCACAGGAAACGGACCATAAGGTGCCTGAGCAGCAATATTCCCTTGGAGACAAATCGGCTGGAGGACGATGTATTGAATGGCGATGCAATTTGAGTTTTCCATCGTCATTAGGAGGCCCAGAACGTTACAATTAACCATTAGTTTTGCGTCGGTTTCGAAAATCTAGACTCACAGGAGGCGGACCATAAGATGCCCGAGGCACCAATATCCCCTTGGAGACAAGTCAGCTGGAGGACGATGTATTGAATCTCGTCGCAATTTGAGTGTTCCCTCGTCATTAGGAGGCCCTGAACGTTACAATTAACTATCAGTTTGCGTGGGATTCGAAAATCTAGACTCACAGGAGACGGACCATAAGGTTCCGGAGGCAGCAATATCCCCTTGGCAACAAGTCGGCTGGAGGAAGATTATTGAATTGCGATGCAATTTGAGTGGTCCATCGTCATTAGGAGGCCCTGAACGTTACAATTAACTATCAGTTTTGCGTCCCATTCGAAAACCTACACACACAGGAGACGGACCATTAGGAGCCCAAGGCTGCAATATCCCCTTGTAGACAAGTCGGCTTGAGGACGATGTATTGAATCTGGACGGAATGTGGGTGTTCCATCGACATTAGGAGGCCCTGAACGTTACAATAACCATCAGTTTTGCATCGGATTCGAAAATCTAGACTCACAGGAGGCGGACCATAAGATGCCCGAGGCAGCAATATCCCCATGGAGACAAGTCAGCTGGAGGACGATGTATTGAATCTCGTCGCAATTTGAGTGTTCCCTCGTCATTAGGAGGCCCTGAACGTTACAATTAACTATCAGTTTGCGTGGGATTCAAAAATTTAGACTCACAGGAGACGGACCATAAGGTGCCCGAGGCAGCAATATCCCCTTGCAGACAAGTTGGCTGGAGGACGATGTATTGAATCGCGATGCAATTTGAGTTTTCCATCGTCATTAGGACTCCCTGAGCGATACAATTAACTATCAGTTTTGCGTCGGATTCGAAAATGTAGACTCACAGGAGACGGACCATAAGGTGCCCGAGGCAGCAATATGCCCTTGGAGACAAGTCGGCTGGAGGAAGATTTATTGAATTGCGACGCAATTAGATTGTTCCATCGTCATTAGGAGGCCCTGAACGTTACAATTAACCATCAGTTTTGCATCGGATTCGAAAATCTAAGACTCACAGGAGGTGCCCGAAGCAATAATATCCCCTTGGTGACAACTCGGATGGAGAACGTTGTATTGAATCGCGATGCAATTTTAGTTGTCCATCGTCATTAGGAGGCCCTGAACGTTACAATTAACCAACAGTTTTGCGTCGGATTCGTAAATCTAGACCCATAGGAGACGGATCATATGGTGTCCGAGGCAGCATTATCCCCTTTGAGACAAGTCGGCTGGAGGACGGGTTATTGAATCGCGACCCAATTTGCATGTTCCATCGTCATTAGGCGGCCCTGAACGTTACAATTAGCCATCAGTTTTGCGTCCGATTCGAAAATCTATTCTTACAGGAGATAGACCATAAGGTGCCCGAGGCAGCAATATCCCCTTGGAGACACTTCGGCTGGAGGACGATGTATTGAATCGCGATGCAATTTGAGTTTTCCGTCGTCATTAGGAGGCCCTAAACGTTACAATTAACTATCAGTTTTGCGTCCGATTCGAAAATCTAGACACACAGGAGACTGACCATAAGGTGCCCAAGGCAGCAATATCCCCTTGGAGACAAGTCGGCTGGAGGACGATGTATTGAATCGCGATGCACTTTGAGTTCCCCATTGCTATTAGGAGGCCCTGAACGCTACAATTAACTATCAGTTTTGCGTCCGATTCGATAGTCTAGACTCACAGGAGACGGACCATAAGGTGCACGAGGCAGCAATATCCCCATGGAGACAAGTCGGCTGGAGGACGATGTATTGAATCCCGATGCAATTTGAGTTTTCCGTCGTCATTAGGAGGCCCTGAACGTGACAATTAACTATCAGTTTTGCGTCCGATTCGAAAATCTAGACTCACAGGAGACGGATATTAAGGTGCCCAAGGCAGCAATATCCCCTTGGAGACAAGTCGGCTGGAGGACGATGTATTGAATCGCGATGCAATTTGAGTTCTCCATTGCTATTAGGAGGCCCTGAACGTTACAGTTAACTATCAGTTTTGCGTCCGATTCGAAAATCTAGACTCACAGGAGACGGACCATAAGGTGCCAGAGGCAGCAATATCCCCATGGAGACAAGTCGGCTGGAGGACGATGTATCGAATCTGGTTGGAATGTGAGTGTTCCATCGTCATTAGGAGGCTCTGAACGTTACAATTAACAATCAGTTTTGCGTTGGAATCGAAAATCTAGACTCACAGGAGACGGACCATAAGGTGCACGAGGCAGCAATATCCCCTTG
The DNA here is from genome assembly GCF_023864275.1 of Schistocerca cancellata. Taxonomy (NCBI): domain Eukaryota; kingdom Metazoa; phylum Arthropoda; class Insecta; order Orthoptera; family Acrididae; genus Schistocerca; species Schistocerca cancellata. The sequence goes on along the minus strand of NW_026047143.1, from coordinate 92,069 downwards.
GAGACAAGTCGTCTGGAGGACGATGTATTGAATCTCGTCGCAATTTGAGTGTTCCCTCGTCATTAGTAGGCGCTGAACGTTACAATTAACTATCAGTTTAGCGTCCGATTCGAAAATCTAGACTCACAGGAGATGGACCATAAGGTGCCCAAATCAGCAATATCCCCTTGTAGACAAGTCGGCTGGAGCACAGTGTATTGAATCGCGTCGCAATTTGAGTATTCCATTGTCATTAGGTGGCCCTGAACGTTACAATTAACCATCAGTTTTGTGTCGGATTCGAAAACCTAGACTCACAGGAGACGGACCTAAGGCGCCAGAGGCAGCAATATCCCCTTGGAGACAAGTGGGTTGGAGGACGATGTATTGAATCTGGACGGAATGTGAGTTTTCCATCGTCATTAGGAGGCCCAGAACGTTACAATTAACCATTAGTTTTGCGTCGGATTCGAAAATCTAGACTGACAGGAGACGGACCATAAGGTGCCCGAGGCAGCAATATCCCCTTGGACACAAATCGGCATGTGGACGATGAATTGAATCTCGATGCAATTTTAGTTTTCCATCGTCATTAGGAGGGGCTGAACGTTACAATTAACCATCAGTTTTGCGTCGGATTCGAAAATCTAAACTCGCAGGAGACGAACCGTATGGTGTCCGAGGCAGCAATATCCCCTAAGAGACAAGTCGGCTTAAGGACAATTTATTGAATCGCGACGCAATTTGTGTGTTCCATCGTAATTAGGAGGCCCTGAACGTTACAATTAACTATCAGTTTTGCGTCGGATTCGAAAACCTAGACTCACAGGAGACGGACCATAAGGTGCCGGAGGCAGCAATATCCCCTTGGAGACAAGTGGGTTGGAGGACGATGTATTGAATCTGGACGGAATGTGAGTGTTCCATCGTCATTAGGAGGCCCTGAACGTTACAATTAAACGTCAGTTTTGCGTCGGTTCGAAAATCTAGACTCACAGGAGGCGGACCATAAGATGCCCGAGGCAGCAATATCCCCTTGGAGACAAGTCGGCTGGAGGACGATGTATTGAATCTCGACGCAATTTGAGTGTTCCCTCGTCATTAGAAGGCCCTGAACGTTACAATTAACTATCAGTTTGCGTGGGATTCAAAAATCTAGACTCACAGGAGACGGACCATAAGGTGCCCGAGGCAGCAATATCCCCTTGGAGACAAGTGGGCTGGAATACGATGTATTGAATTGCGATGCAATTTGAGTTTTCCATCGTCATTAGGACTCCCTGAGCGATACAATTAACTATCAGTTTTGCGTCGGATTCGAAAATGTAGACTCACAGGAGACGGACCATAAGGTGCCCGAGGCAGCAATATGCCCTTGGAGACAAGTCGGCTGGAGGAAGATTTATTGAATTGCGTCGCAATTAGATTGTTCCATCGTCATTAGGAGGCCCTGAACGTTACAATTAACCATCAGTTTTGCATCGGATTCGAAAATCTAAGACTCACAGGAGGTGCCCGAAGCAATAATATCCCCTTGGTGACAAGTCGGATGGAGAACGATGTATTGAATCGCGATGCAATTTTAGTTTTCCATCGTCATTAGGAGGCCCTAAACGTTACAATTAACCAACAGTTTTGCGTCGGATTCGTAAATCTAGACCCACAGGAGACGGATCATATGGTGTCCGAGGCAGCATTATCCCCTTTGAGACAAGTCGGCTGGATGACGGGTTATTGAATCGCGACCCAATTTGCGTGTTCCATCGTCATTAGGCGGCCCTGAACGTTACAATTAACCATCAGTTTTGCGTCCGATTCGAAAATCTAGACTTACAGGAGATAGACCATAAGGTGCCCGAGGCAGCAATATCCCCTTGGAGACACTTCAGCTGGAGGACGATATATTGAATCGCGATGCAATTTGAGTTTTCCGTCGTCATTAGGAGGCCCTGAACGTGACAATTAACTATCAGTTTTGCGTCCGATTCGAAAATCTAGACTCACAGGAGACGGACAATAAGGTGCCCAAGGCAGCAATATCCCCTTGGAGACAAGTCGGCTGGAGGACGATGTATTGAATCGCGATGCAATTTGAGTTCTCCATTGCTATTAGGAGGCCCTGAACGTTACAGTTAACTATCAGTTTTGCGTCCGATTCGAAAATCTAGACTCACAGGAGACGGACCATAAGGTGCCAGAGGCAGCAAATCCCCATGGAGACAAGTCGGCTGGAGGACGATGTATTGAATCTGGTTGGAATGTGAGTGTTCCATCGTCATTAGGAGGCCCTTAACGTTACAATTAACCATCAGTTTTGCGTTGGAATCGAAAATCTAGACTCACAGGAGACGGACCATAAGGTGCACGAGTCAGCAATATCCCCTTGGAGACAAGTCGGCTGGAGCACAGTGTATTGAATCGCGTCGCAATTTGAGTATTCCATCGTCAATAGGTGGCCTTCAACGTTACAATTAACCATCAGTTTTGTGTCGGATTCGAAAACCTAGTCTCACAGGAGACGGACCTAAGGCGCCAGAGGCAGCAATATCCCCTTGGAGACAAGTGGGTTGGAGGACGATGTATTGAATCTGGACGGAATGTGAGTGTTCCATCGTCATTAGGAGGCCCTGAACGTTACAATTAACCATCAGTTTTGCGTCGGATTCGAAAATCTAGACTCGCAGGAGACGAACCGTATGGTGTCCGAGGCAACAATATCCCCTATGAGACAAGTCGGCTTAAGGACGATTTATTGAATCGCGACGCAATTTGTGTGTTCCATCGTAATTAGGAGGCCCTGAACGTTACAATTAACTATCAGTTTTGCGTCGGATTCGAAAACCTAGACTCACAGGAGACGGACCATAAGGAGCCGGAGGCAGCAGTATCCCCTTGGAGACAAGTGGGTTGGAGGACGATGTATTGAATCTGGACGGAATGTGAGTGTTCCATCGTCATTAGGAGGCCCTGAACGTTACAATTAAACGTCAGTTTGGCGTCGGTTCGAAAATCTAGACTCACAGGGGACGGAACTAAGGTGCCGGAGGCAGCAATATCCCCTTGGAGACAAGTGGGTTGGAGGACGATGTATTGAATCTGGGCGGAATGTGAGTGTTCCATCGTCATTAGGAGGCCCTGAACGTTACAATTATCCATCAGTTTTGCGTCGGATTCGAAAATCTAGACTCACAGGAGACGGACCGTATGGTGTCTGAGGCAGCAATATCCCCTTGGAGACAAGTCGGCTGGAGGACGATTTATTGAATCGCGATGCAATTTGAGTTTTCCATCGTCATTAGGAGGCCCAGAACGTTACAATTAACCATTAGTTTTGCGTCGGATTCGAAAATCTAGACTGACAGAGACGGACCATAAGGTGCCCGAGGCAGCAATATCCCCTTGGACACAAATCGGCTGGAGGACGATGAATTGAATCGCGAAGCAATTTTAGTTTTCCATCGTCATTAGGAGGGGCTGAACGTTACAATTAACCATCAGTTTTGCGTCGGATTCGAAAATCTAGACTCGCAGGAGACGAACCGTATGGTGTCCGAGGCAGCAATATCCCCTAAGAGACAAGTCGGCTTAAGGACGATTTATTGAATCGCGACGCAATTTGTGTGTTCCATCGTAATTAGGAGGCCCTGAACGTTACAATTAACCATCAGTTTTGCGTCGGATTCGAAAATGTAGACTCACAGGAGACGGTCCATAAGGTGCCGAGGCAGCAATATCCCCTTGGAGACAAATAGGCTGGAGGACGATGTATTTAATCGCGATGCAATTTGAGTTTTCCATCGCCATTAGGAGGCGCTGAACGTTACAATTAACCTTCAGTTTTGCGTCGGATTCGAAAATCTAGACTCACAGGAGGTGCCCTTTGGAGTCAAGTCGGCTGGAGGACGATGTATTGAATCGCGATGCAATTTTTGTTTTCCATCGTCATTAGGAGGCCCTGAACGTTACAATTAACCATCAGTTTTGCATCGGATTCGAAAATCTATACTCACAGGAGATGGACCATATGGTGTCCGAGGCAGCAATATCCCCTCGGAGACAAGTCGGCTGGAGGACGATTTATTGAATCGCGATGGAATTTGAGTTTTCCATCGTCATTAGGAGGCCCTGAAAGTTACAATTAACCATCAGTTTTGCGTCCGATTCGAAAATCTAGACTCACAGGAAACGGACCATAAGGTGCCCGAGGCAGCAATATCCCCTTGGAGACAAGTCGGCTGGAGGACGATGTATTGAATCGCGATGGAATTTGAGTTTTCCATCGTCATTAATAGGCCCTGAAAGTTACAATTAACCATCAGTTTTGCGTCGGATTCGAAAATGTAGACTGACAGGATGTAATCTCACCACGGAAAATTACCTTCTACCACGCCATGATTAATAATGGTCGATCAAATCATCAACATTTATTTACGTATGAAAACTATCTGAGCAGATTTTCTAGTAATATATGAGCCGACAGCTCGTCGACGCCAAGGTTTTTTTCGAGCACGTTTATTCTTTGGAATAACAGAGGTACACAGATGTATGCTCCATGGTCATTATAGTTATAGTTATGGAAAGATAGAATGAAAGAGAGAGAAAGGAACAGCTTCGGAAAGTATCGGTTGGAAGATTTTCGTATTGCGAAAGGAGATTTATTTACTCTTCTTAGCGCTAAAGCGAGGCAGGAAATTTTGTGCCGCTAGCGGGGTAGACAAAGAGAAAGAAGGACATGTAAAAGTAAATTTCATGAGACTTTAAATCCACGGAAACGGAACATGTACGGAAATGGATTCAATATACAATTTTCCTCAGAAATAAGGTTTGTGACCATTTCATTTTAGAGTGAATGACGAATGCGTTCTCTGTCTGAATCGTTGATGATTGTCTGTGGCCTGTAATTAATTGGGAAGTTTCAGCTGTGACGAAGAGAGCCTGCAATCTCTGAGTTTTATTGAAATCGTCCAAAAAGGCTTCGTCCACATCTGAAATTTTATATCTGTCGTAAACAGAACGAAGTGTTCAAAACGATCGATTTTTTCCCAACTGAATGCAGCGCTTAATAATAATAACGTATATGAAGGTCTTTTCTAGCAAGCCAGCCGCTGAATATTAAGAAGAAGGGCTCCACCAGAGATTTTAATAGGCTGATTTCATGTAACTTAAGACTTTCAGCAAAATCGATTTAAGTAGTAAGGGCATTCATTAGAATGGCCAATCCGTGACAGGACACGTTTTTGGACGTTGTTAAAATAATTTTGTTCTTTGTTTCATGTGAACTAGACGAGACAACTTAACGTGGGAAAGAGAAGAAATACTCGCAGGCGCATTATTTCATCGACAAATAAAAGCAGCACGCTGGACGCAGAAAAGAGGGCAGATCTATAATTTTTTTGTAAACTTTATAGTATTGAGGAAGTAGTCGTGGATTTGAACATTTTCTAATTGTGTTCATAACAGAAGTAGTTTGATTCACTTGCCCTAGTTGCATTTACCTGTACAAGTACCATAACAAAGTAGCCACAGTAGTATTCTTGTGAAGGGAGATATATATATATCTTGAGTGTAGAACATTTATATGGTTTTAACTAGGGCAATGTTTAAGATGAGTCAAGCAGAGCAGAGCAACACGCAACAGCCTTCAGCTGTGAGCACTGAGGATAATGATGTAGTAAGAAGTGTTGTAGAACCGATCGCTACAGATAGCGCAATAGAACGCCCGGTAGACACGGCTGGAGATGTATCAGCCAGTATGCAACATGGATTAGACCCATTGGTCATTATCATGAGGCAGATGCAGATGTTTACGGAGACCGTGAATAATATGAATACAAAATTAGCCGCAGTTACTGAAGGGCAAAACCATTTGAATACAAAATTAGCCTCAGTTACTGAAGGGCAAAACCAATTGAATACCAAATTAGCCTCAGTTACTGAAGGGGAAGAAAATCTGAAAACCGACATTAACGCGAAGTTTGCCGCGGTGAATGAGGGGCAAAATGATTTGAATACGAAGTTAGCATCAGTTACGGAAGGGCAGGAAAAGCTGAAAGCTGAGATTAAGCAGCAGTTACATGACAGCTTTTCCGAATTAGAACAACGGATAGAGGCGAAGACAAAGGAACTTAAAGATCAGGCCGAAGAGACGGAACGAAAATTAACTGCACAAATCGAATTGGTTAAAGCTCAATGTGAGGAATCTACTCACCGCGTACGTGTAGAAATGAAGGAGTACGTGGCTATTAAGATAGATACCGTACGCGAACAGGTGGAAATGGTTCCGCAATTAGTACAAAAGCAAGATGCCATGTCGTGTGCAATTGCGCAACTTCCTGAATTGGCACGTACGCAGACGAACATAAAGGAAAGTGTGGAACATCTGACAGAACGTCAAGACGTTATAGACCACCAGATTAATGTATTAACGGGTAAATTTTCCGAAATCACATTAGAAAACAAAATTAATGTGTGAAAACGTTGAACATAATGTTAAAGAAGCATTCCAGAGTCTGTGCGGCAAACAGGAAGAGAATTTGTTTGCGAAAGGACTAGAGGAAGTGCGACAGCAGTTAGGTGCTGATCTCGAGCATTGGAAACAAACGATAGCAGAGTCGATACGCGTTTCACAACAAGGCTCAGAACAAATGAATACCGGCCAGCAGCAGAAGTTGCCAGCGACTATAGAGCCAGTTACTGCACATTCGCACACAATACCGACTTGTGTGAGTAACTGAAATATTAAATTGCCACGAGCTAGTTGTTCACGTGAAGTTTTATCTGACGGAGATTACGAAAGCCTTTGTCATGCTGAAGAAAAAATGATAAAGCATCGGCAATTTCAGATTTTTAATACTGACAAAAGGGGGGTCCATCCGATTGTTTTTATTCGAAGTTTTAGAGGAGTTCTACCCAGAAATTGGTCGGAGTGGCAGAAGATCAGTTTCGTTACTGGGTATATACAAGGTTCGGGGGCGATATGGGCCTCGGACATGACTTCTGTTTGCTCGACCTATGACGATTTTGAGAAAGCGTTTTTAGCAAAGTTCTGGTCAGAAGGAGTACAGGAACGCCTAAGGCAGGAGGTGCTCTACCCAGAGCCTTTCTCTTTTTCGAAAGGAAGCCTTAGGAAGTATTTTGAAAAATATATAAATAAAACTAGATATTGGGACAGACCTATGCCTTTGCCAGACATAATAAACATACTTAAAGCAAGATTACCAACGAGCATCCGGAATCAATTAATTTACGGCAACGATAAAGACCTGGAGTCGTTCCTCACGACGTTAGATCATATAGATATTATAGAAGAGAACAACCAGAAAGCCCGTAACGACAGATTCCAATATCGGGAGATAGAACCTCCGCCAAATGGTAGGCAAGGGAACGCACAGAGATCGATAAATAGTGGAGAAACCCCTCAAAATCTCAATAATAATACCGGCAATAGTCTTGCGAGGGGCTATCCAAGGAACAACAGGAATGGGAAACGATACAATCCCGTATGGGGGAACGAAAGGAATTTCAGACCACAAGCTTGGAACAATAACAGTAATAGAAAGTGGAACCAACCGAGGGAAACAAACTCAAATAACCAACATCAGTGGGGACGGACATCCGCGAATCAACCGGTAATTACCGAAGTGACGGATGAGGTCAACCACCAGGTGAATCAAAATCCAACAAACTTGTAAGGACCCACTCGTGCCCCGGAGGAGCGGTCAACAATAGGTTGAGGGGCAACAGGATATGTGTACCTATGCTAACGTATAATATGGACGATTACTGGCAGATGAATTAACCGAGGACTTAGAACCCAAAGATGAGAATAAGGAACAGGTGGCAGTAGCCGAAGTGCAAGTCATTTTGGAAACTGTACCTATAGTGGCAGTTTTAGACACAGCTGCAACCACAAATGTTATTTCGGAGGCTCTATTCAACAAGATCAGAAATATACGACGAGTACCAATTTTTCCAGTTCAAAATTGCAAAATAAGAGGCGCCGTTGGGGCTCGATCGGCGAATGTAAAAGTGCAGTCACTACTTAGTGTAGAAGTAGGAAATGTAGCAATATTAAGCACATTCCTTGTGGTGAAAAATTTGGTGGTAGACTGCATTATCGGAGTCGACAGCCTACGTCAATACGGATGCAGAATAGATTTTAAAACAGGAAAAATTTTGTTAGATGTAAATAAACAAGAAATTGAATTGGACTTGTTGAAAAAAGAAAGCCTTACAGAAAATATAATAGTGGGATCAGTGTGCAAGTAATCAGGACTGCACGAAATTCTAAACAGCACGGGAATAATGAGTTCAAAGTCAAAGGAGATTTCGGTCAATTAGTGGATGAGAAGTTAAATGAATCCGACTGCATCACTGAAGATCAGAAGAAGCAGCTCAAAGGATTATTATCAGCGTATGAAAACGTGTTTGATGAAAGGCCAGGAGTGATTAAAGGATACATATGCCATCTCTACGTTAAGCCGCACGAAACGTATTGTAGAACTTTCTATCCTGTTCCCTGGAGGTTAAAGGCTCAAGTTCAAAAGGAAATAGATCGCATGTTGAAATGGGGTTTGATCGAACCCTCTACAAGCCCATACTGCTCCCCATTGTTGGTTGTGCCAAAAGCAAATGGAACTGTGAGACTGGTACTCGACGCCAGGGAAATAAATAAAATTATAATTCCAGTGAGGACACACCCGGAAAACATAGACGAACTGATACAACGGTTCCAGGATGTCCAATATTTGACGAGCATCGATTTGCGGAGTTCTTATTGGCAAGTCAAGCTGGATGAGGTATCGAGGAAATATACAGCTTTCATTTATGCAGGAAGAAGTTACCAATTTACTGTAGTTCCTTTCGGACTCAACATTAGTGCTGGAATTTTTATATCAGCGCTAGATTACGCATTAGGCCCAGAACTAAGAAGCAGGATAACAGTATTTGTTGATGATATGCTTATTGCATCGAAGACCTGGGAAGAGCATATTACTTTACTGAGTCGGGTGTTGGACGTTTTCAAAACCATGGGAATAACTACTAACCTACAGAAATCACATTTTGCACTAAATAGAATCAAGTTCCTGGGGCATATAATTGACGCAAAGGGAATTTTACCGACCAAGGAGAAGTTAATGGCGATTAGTAAGTTTCCAACACCAAGAAATAGGAGGCAATTAAAAGGGTTTATGGGTCTTGCATCATTTTTTAGAAGATTTATCACGAATCAGGCCATGAATGCAGCAGCACTGAATAGTTTGCTGAAGAAGGATGTGCCCTGGCTCTGGACATTCGAGTGTCAAGAAGCATTTGAAGAAATAAAGAAGCAATTAGTAAATGCACCGCTTTTGTACCATCCGGACATGCAAGAGGAATTCTATTTGTCAACAGATTCGTCAAATGTGGGTCTTGGAGCGTGCCTTTTCCAAGTACGCAAGATAAATGGACAGCTTACCTTTTGTCCTATTGCGTTTGCTAGTCGTGTTTTGTCCAACTGTGAACGAACGTACACGACGACAGAATTAGAGGCTCTTGCGGTCGTCTGGGGATTTAAAAAATTTCACTATTACTTATATGGGTCGAAGACTATCGTATATTGCGACCACAAATCATTAACGTTTTTACAAACGTGTAAACTGTTACACCCCAGACTCGCTAGATGGACTCTCGCCCTGCAACAATACCAGTTTCAGATCGTACATGTCTCAGGGCAGCAAAACATTATTGCTGACGCTCTATCAAGGTCACCGCAGGGTTTAACCAAAGAGATTGAAGTAAATAATTCCTCAGAATTCCCGATATTGCTGCTGCAGGAAAATCCATATAAGACGTACTACATCAATTTGTGTGTGCATATGGCCCAGTTACAGAAAAAGGATGCTCAATGGGGAAGTGTCATTCAAAGGCTACAACAGCAACCTTCGGATCAGATTGCAAATTATTACAAGCTAGTAAATGGCGTATTATTTTTCCGCTGTGGAAGGCCAAACAAAGTCCGTTGGTGTGTTTGTATACCTGAGGCACAAATAGAGAAACTTGTCTGGTTCACTCATTTGACCTGGGGACATTTCGGTGCGACGAAATGTGCAGACAAGATAAGTGCGTACTGTTATTTCCCCAACATAAAGCGCAGAGTGCACGAGGTCTTAAAGAGGTGCATAATCTGCCAAAAAACAAAGCCGGATTCAAAAGGGACTAAGCACCCATTATGCTCTATATTAGTACAAGAACCAAAAGGATTAATTTCGTGCGATCTGTGTGGACCGTTACCTACTTCAAGAGGTGGTGTTAAATATGTGTTAGCGTTTCTAGATGTGTGCACGAAATACGTTAAGCTATACCCGATAAAGACGGCTACAGCCAAAGTAATTGTATTAAGATTAATAAGAGATTATCTTCCACATGTGGGTATACCAAAGGCGATCATAACTGACAATGCTAAAATATTTACGGGACTCCGGTGGAAGCAGACTTTGTCTCAAGTAGGTGTGAAACACGTACTAACATCATTTTACCACCCACAAGGTAATTTGGTGGAGAGGATTTTTAGAGAATTCAATCGATTTATGAGGACGTATTGCCATAATAAGCAAACTGCGTGGGCAAATTATGTGGAAGAGTTTGAGCAAATATACAATAACATGCCACACTCCTCAACTGGATATACACCTCGTGAATTGATGTTCGAAGAGAAGGAGGAAAACTTCTGGACTCACCATATCCCCAAAACTCAGGAAACCGAGGTGCCTTGGGAAGAAAAAATAAGACAAGCTATCATGACGAAAAAGGCTGATCAAAGAAAACAACGATATGACAAATTGATCAAGAGGGTACAGACATACCATGTCGGCGAGAAGGTACTAGTCAAACGACATACCAAATCATCCGTAATAAAGAAAAGTATAAAGAAGTGGGAGTTACTATATACTGGACCATACATTATCCTACAAATTCCGAATCCTGGAGCTTATCTGTTAGCATACCCGGGATCGAACAAAATAAAAGGGTTATTTCCTCATAACGACTTAAAAAGATATAATGAAGATTAGAAGATAGGGAGGAATGGTGTTCCGAGTGACAGAGATGAACGCTCGTAAAAAATATAACAATAAACTGTGTGTGTGTAGTGTTAAAAGCCTTTAAATTGAAATAGTTAGTCAGTGACAGAGTATAGAAATAGTTACTAATTAGTACTATTAAGTGTTGTAAAAAAGAATAGTGGAGATAGGCTTCACCTATGGTTTAGGTGAACATAGAACTTTAGCATTGCTAATGTTATCAAATGTATAAAAGATCTGACTGACCTTCAAGAAGAATAAAATGTTTCCCTGCAAATGACGCTGAATAATCTAAAGAGGTTCGAGTGAAGATTCGTATATAATCTCATGTGAACGCTTAAATAAGTAAATATGTGAATTGTGGTAGTGAATTGTGAGTGACGGTTAACGCCGCAACGATTATTTCCCGCGCAAAACAGTTGACGTCAGCGCGAGAATTAAAATCGATATAGACCATACAGATATTCTTTGTAAGAGACTCGCACCAAACGCGAGGATAAATTGATTCATGTTGAACTTTAAAAGGAATAGGTGGTATAATTAGAAGTTAAGAGTTTTAATTTTTTATTGAATGATTAAAGAAAGTAGTATTCATAGATTCACTAGTAATTTAATGGTTCGTGTTCATTTGGGAATTTTGTGTGAAAAATCCATTTCCATATATGAGCATGGATGAACGCCGTATGAATCAGAGAGTAAATGAAAGAAGTGAATCCGCATTCTTCAATGCTAATAACTTCTACATTTCAGCACTTAAGTATAGAAATATATGTATTTAGAATAAAAAGTGTTTTTTTTGAGTATAGCTAAATTATATGACTTATCAAAGAAATATGGATGATGTCTTGAAATAAAATGAACTACACTTTCCATTATTCGATAATTTGAATCCAAAATCTATAGTCAGTTACATGAATCCTTTAAATTACGAAGAACAAATCAGTCATAGGAAATCTGTAAAAACTTTTGAACTTATAAGCACAAGTGGGGAGGCAAAGTCAAAAGGAGTATTCAAACGAGAGTAAATCGGATGATGCTTTTGGCAACATCATTAATTAAGAGTTGAACTCCTTGAAGTACGTCGTAACTAAAAGGATCCATGAAGCCACAAGGATTTTGCTTTCAAAAAGGAGAATCTTGGACGGTGCTACCTAATCAGTTCTCTTACAGGAAGAGTTTCCCTTTTGGTCATTGCTAATCCTTTTGGAATGAATGTTGCATGTGAATTCGAGTATCCCTGTCCCTTCTACTCTTCCCATCGTGGGCCGCGTAGAAGATCAACGACAGAGGGGGCCGCATAGAAGACCGACTACCAATGTGGACGTCGGGGACATGCAAGACCCGGGGGAGTTTAGCACCGCAAGATATATTGTCCTAGAAGCAAATTGTAAAACGCAAATTCACGTTATTTATTGTAAAACGTTTTTTTTTTTTGCTAGAGGCATAAACTACTCTTCTCCAAATCGTGGTACTAATTAGGCCTTATCTTTCCTTTAGAGATAAATTTCAAAATTATTTTTGTTCTTCTATAAGCTTTCCTATCTTCTATGTACCGTAGGCTGGGGGTCTAAGCTTAAGAGGTTTTCCAAGGTTTCCCTGCTTAAGAAGGTTCCCGAATGGGTAGACCCTAACATACGTTCATGAAAGATCATCTTCCTTGGTTGTGCACAGCAAACATAACACCTAGATGCACGTAAAAGTAATACAGCCGCGGTACCGGTCTCTTCATTTCTTCTGTCTTCAACATTTCTTTTCTTCGTCTAGTTCAAACACAATATTCTTTTTCAGTCGGAGGACTGACAATTATCACTTCCGGGTTATCCACGCTAATAGATAGCTCGCGAAGTGTGTTCGGTGAATAAAAAACTGACCTCACAACTTCGCTCGCTGCGAGGGGCATTGTAATCTCCCCACGGAAAATTACCCTCTACCACGCAATAATTAATAACGGTCAATCAAATCATCCACATTTATTTACGTATGAAAAGTATCTGAGCAGATTTTCTAGTAATATATGCGCCGACAGCTCGTCGACGCCAAGGTATTTTTCGAGTACGTTTATTCTTTGGAATAACAGAGGTACACAGATGTATGCTCCATGGTCATTATAGTTATAGTTATGGAAAGATAGATAGAAAGAGAGAGAAAGGAACAGCTTCGGAAAGTATCGGTTGGAAGATTTTCGTATTGCAAAAGGAGATTTATTTACTCTTCTTCGCGCTAAAGCGAGGCAGGAAAGTTTGTGCCGCTAGCGGGGTAGACAAAGAGAAAGAAGGACTTGTAAAAGTAAATTTCATGAGACTGAAAATCCACGGAAACGGAACATGTACGGAAATGGATTCAATACACAATTTTCCTCAGAAATAAGGTTTGTGGCCATTTCATTTTAAAGTGAATGACGAATGCGTTCTCCGTCTGAATCGTTAATGATTGTCTGGAGCCTGTAATTAATTGGGAAGTTTCAGCTGTGACGAAAAGAGCCTGCAATCTCTGAGTTTTATTGAAATCGTCCAAAAAGGCTTCGTCCACATCTGAAATTTTATATCTGTCGTAAACTGAACGAAGTGTTCAAAACGATCGATTTTTTCCCAACTGAATGCAGCGCTTAATAATAATAACGTATATGCAGATCTTTTCTAGCAACCCAGCCGCTGAATATTAAGAAGAAGGGCTCCACCAGAGATTTTAATAGGTTGATTTCATGTAACTTAAGACTTTCAGCAAAATCGATTTAAGTAGTAAGGGCATTCATTAGAAGGAGACGGACCATAAGGTGCCCGAGGCAACAATATCCCCTTGGAGACAAGTCGGCTGGAGGACGATGTATTGAATCGTGATGCAATTTTAGTTTTCCATCGTCATTAGGAGGCACTGAAAGTTACAATTAACCATCAGTTTTGCGTCGGATTCGAAAACCTAGACTCACAGGAGACGAACCGTATGGTGTCCGAGGCAGCAATATCCCCTAAGAGACAAGTCGGCTGGAGGACGATTTATTGAATCGCGACGCAATTTGTGTGTTCCATCGTCATTAGGAGGCCCTGAACGTTACAAATAACCATCAGTTTTGCGTCGGATTCGAAAATGTAGACTCACAGGAGACGGACCATACGGTGCCCGAGGCAGCAATATCCCCTTGGAGGCAAGTAGGCTGGAGGACGATGTATTGAATCGCGATGCAATTTGTGTTATCCATCGCCATTAGGAGGTCCTGAACGTTACAATTAACTATCAATTTTGCGTCGGATTCGAAAATCTAGACTCACAGGAGACGCACCATAAAGTGCCGGAGGCAGCAATATCCCCTTGGAGACTAGTCGGCTGGAGGACGATGTATTGAATCTGGACTGAATGTGAGTGATCCATCGTCATTAGGAGGCCCTGAACGTTACAATTAACCATCAGTTTTGCGTCGGATTCGAAAATCTAGACTCACAGGAGACGGACCATAAGGTGCCCGAGGCAGCAATATCCCCTTGGAGACAAGTCGGCTGGAGGACGATATATTGAATCGCGATGCAATTTTTGTTTTCCATCGTCATTACGAGGCCCTCAACGTTACAATTAACCATCAGTTTTGCGTCGGATTCGAAAATCTAGACTCACAGGAAACGGACAATAAGGTGCCCGAGGCAGCAATATCCCCTTGGAGACAAGACGGCTGGAGGACGATGTATTGAACCTGGACGGAATGTGAGTGTTACATCGTCATTAGGACGCCCTGAACGTTACAATTAACCATCAGTTATGCGTCGGATTCGAAAATCTAGACTCACAGGAGATGTACCATAAGGAGCCCGAGGCAGCAATATCCCCTTGGAGACAAGTCGGCTGCAGGACGATTTATTGAAGTTCGACGCAATTTGAGTGTTCCATCGTCATTAGGAGGCCCTGAACGTTACAATTAACCATCAATTTTGCGTCGGATTCGAAAATCTAGACTCACAGGAGGTGCGCGAAGCAGCAAAAGCCCCTTGGAGACATGTCGGCTGGAGGACGATGTATTGAATCGCGATGCAATTTGAGTTTTCCATCGTCATTAGGAGGCCCTGAACGTTACAATTAACCATCAGTTTTTCGTCCGATTCGAAAATCTAGACTCACAGGAGACGGACCATAAGGTGCCCGAGGCAGCAATATCCCCTAGGAGACAAGTCGACTGGAGGACGATGTATTGAATCTGGACGGAATGTGAGTGTTCCATCGTCATTAGGAGGCCCTGAAAGTTACAATTAACCATCAGTTTTGCGTCGGATTCGAAAATCTAGACTCACAGGAGGTGCCCGAAGCAGCAATATCCCCTTGGAGACAAGTCGGCTGGAGGACGATGTATTGAATCGCGATTCAATTTTAGTTTTCCATCGTCATTAGGAAGCCCTGAACGTTACAATTATCCATCAGTTTTGCGTCGGATTCGAAAATATAGACTCACAGGAGACGGACCATATGGTGTCCGAGACACCAATATCCCCTTGGAGACAAGTCGGCTGGAGGACGATTTATTGAATCGCGACCCAATTTGAGTGTTCCGTCGTCATTAGGCGGCCCTGAACGTTACAATTAACCATCAGTTTTGCGTACGATTCGAAAATCTACACTCACAGGAAACGGACCATAAGGTGCCCGAGGCAGCAATATCCCCTTGGAGACAAGTCGGCTGGAGGACGATGTATTGAATCTGGACGGAATGTGAGTGTTCCATCGTCATTAGGAGGCCATGAACGTTACAATTAACCATCAGTTTTGCGTCGGATTCGAAAATCTAGACTCACAGGAGACGGACCATAAGGTGCCCGAGGCTGCAATATCCCCTTGGAGACAAGTCGGCTGGAGGACGATGTATTGAATCTCGTCGCAATTTGAGTGTTCCCTCGTCATTAGGAGGCCCTGAACGTCACAATTAACTATCAGTTTTGCGTCCGATTCGAAAATCTAGACTCACAGGAGACGGGCCATAAGGTGCCCATGGCAGCAATATCCCCTTGGAGACAAGTCGGCTGGAGGAAGGTTTATAGAATCGCGACGCAATTTGAGTGTTCCATCGTCATTAGGAGGCCCTGAACGTTACAATTAACTATCAGTTTTGCGTCGGATTCGAAAATCTAGACTCACAGGAGGTGCTCGAAGCAGCAAAATCCCCTTGGAGACAAGTCGGCTGGAGGACGATGTATTGAATCGCGATGCAATTTTTGTTTTCCATCGTCATTAGGAGGCCCTGAACGTTACAATTAACCATCAGTTTTGCGTCGGATTCGAAAATCTAGATTCACAGGAGACGGACCATATGGCGTCCGAGGCAGGAATATCCCCTTGGAGACAAGTCGGCTGGAGGACGAAGTATTGAATCTCGTCGCAATTTGGGTCTTCCCTCGTCATTAGGAGGCCTTGAACGTT
Source organism: Schistocerca cancellata (assembly GCF_023864275.1). NCBI lineage: Eukaryota > Metazoa > Arthropoda > Insecta > Orthoptera > Acrididae > Schistocerca > Schistocerca cancellata. The sequence continues at coordinate 75,636 of NW_026047143.1, read as the reverse complement.
ACAATTAACCATCAGTTTTGCGTCGGATTCTAAGATCTATACTAACAGGAGACGGACCACAAGGTGCCCGGGGCAGCAATATCCCCTTAGAGACAAATCGGCTGGTGGAAGATGTATTGAATCGCGATGCTATTTTAGTTTTCCATCGTCATTAGGAGGCCCTGAACGTTACAATTAACCATCAGTTTTGCGTCGGATTCGAGAATCTATACTCACAGGAGACGAACCGTATGGTGTCCGAGGCAGCAATATCACCTTGGAGACAAGTCGGCTGCAGGACAAATTATTGAATCGCGACGCAATATGTGTGTTCCCTCGTCATTAGGAGGACCGGAACTTTACAATTAACCATCAGTTTTGCGTTGGATTCGAAAATCTAGACTCACAGGAGACGGACCATAAGGTGCCCGAGGCAGCAATATCCTGTTGGAGACAAGTCGGCTGGAGGACGATGTATTGAATCTGGACGGAATGTGAGTGTTCCATCGTCATTAGGAGGCCCTGACCGTTACAACTAACCATGAGTTTTGCGTCGGATACGAAAATCTAGACTCACAAGAGACGGACCATAAGGTGCCAGAGGCAGCAATATCCACTTGGAGACACGTCGGCTGGAGGACGATGTATTGAATCGCGATGCAATTTGAGATTTCCATGGTCATTAGGATGCCCTGAATGATGCAATTAACATCATTTTGGCGTCCGATTCGAAAATCTAGACTCACAGGACACGGACCATAAGGTGCCCGAGGCAGCAATATCCCCTTGGAGACAAGTAGGCTGGAGGACGATGTATTGAATCGCGATGCAATTTGAGTTTTCCATCGCCATTAGGAGGCCCTGAACGTTACAATTAACTATCAGTTTTGCGTCCGATTCGAACAAAAGACTTACAGGAGACGGACCATAAGGTGCCCGAGGCAGCAATATCCCCTTGGAGACAAGTCGGCTGGAGGACGATGTATTGAATCTGGACGGAAAGTGAGTGTTCCATCGTCATTAGGAGGCCCTGACCGTTACAACTAACCATGATTTTTGCGTCGGATTCGAAAATCTAGACTCACAAGAGGCGGACCATAAGGTGCCCGGGGCAGCAATATCCCCTTGGAGACACGTCGGCTGGAGGAAGATTTCTTGAATTTCGACGCAATTTGAGTGTTCCATCGTCATTAGGAGGCCCTGAACGTTACAATTAACCATCAGTTTTGCGTCGGATTCGAAAATCTAGACTCACAGGAGGTCCCCGAAGCAGCAAAATCCCCTTGGAGAAAAGTCGGCTGGACGACGATGTATTGAATCGCGATGCAATTTTAGTTTTCCATCGTCATTAGGAGGCCCTGAAAGTTACAATTAACCATCATTTTTGCATCGGATTCGAAAATCTAGACTCACAGGAGACGGACTATATGGAGTCCCAGGCAGCAACATCAGCTTGGAGACAAGTCGGCTGGAGGACGATGTATTGAATCTGGACGGAATGTGAGTGTTCCATCGTCATTAGGAGGCCCTGAACGTTACAATTAACCATCAGTTTTGCGTCGGATTCGAAAATCTAGACTCACAGGAGACGGACCATAAGGCGCCGGAGGCAGCACTATCCCCTTGGAGAAGAGTCGCCTGGAGGACGATGTATTGAATCTCGTCGCAATTTGAGTGTTCAGTCGTCATTAGGAGGCCCTGAACGTTACAATTAACTATCACTTTTGCGTCCGATTCTAAAATCTACACTCACAGGAGTGCCCGAGGCAGCAATATCCCCTTGGAGACAAGTCGGCTGGAGGACGATGTACTGAATCAGGACGGAATGTGAGGGTTCCATCGTCATTAGGAGGCCATGAACGTTACAATTAACTATCAGTTTTGCGTCCGTTTCGAATATCAAGACTCACAGGACACGAGCCATAAGGTGCCCGAGGCAGCAATATCCCCTTGGAGACCAGTCGGCTGGAGGAAGATTTATAGAATCGCGACGCAAATTGAGTGTTCCATCGTCATTAGGAAGCCCTGAACGTTACAAATAACTATCAGTTTTGCGTCGGATTCGAAAATCTAGTCACACAGGAGGTGCTTGAAGCAGCAAATTCTCTTTGGAGACAAGTCGGCTGGAGGACGATGTATTGAATCGCGATGCAATTTTTGTTTTCCATCGTCATTAGGAGGCCCTGAACGTTACAATTAACCATCAGTTTTGCGTCGGATTCGAAAATCTAGACTCACAGGAGACGGACCATATGGCGTCCGAGGCAGCAATATCCCCTTGGAGACAAGTCGGCTGGAGGACGATATATTGAATCGCGATGCAATTTTTGTTTTCCATCGTCATTAGGAGGCCCTGAACGTTACAATTAACCATCAGTTTAGCGTCGGATTCGAAAATCTAGACTCAAAGGATGTGTCCGAGGCAGCAATATCCCCTTGGAGACAAGTAGGCTGGAGGACGATGTATTGAATCGCGATGCAATTTGAGTTTCCCATCACCATTAGGAGGCCCTGAACGTTACAATTAACTATCAGTTTTTCGTCCGATTCGAAAATCTTGACACACAGGAGACAGACCATAAGGTGCCCGAGGCAGCAATATCCCCTTGGAGACAAGTCGGCTAGAGGACGATGTATTGAATCTCGTCGCTATTTGAGTGTTCCCTCGTCATTAGGAGGGCCTGATCGTTAGAATTAAATGTCAGTTTTCCGTTCGATTGTAAAATTTAGACTCACAGGAGACGGGCCATAAGGTGCCCGAGGCAGTAATATCCCCTTGGAGACAAGTAGACTGGAGGACCATGTATTGAATAGCGATGCAATTTAAGTTTTCCATCGTCATTAGGAGGCCCTTAACGTAACAATTAACTATTAGTTTTGCGTCGGATTCGATAACCTAGACTCACAGGAGACGGACCATAAGGTGCCCGAGGCAGCAATATCCCCTTGGAGACAAGTCGGCTGGAGGACGATGTACTGAATCAGGACGGAATGTGAGGGTTCCATCGTCATTAGGAGGCCATGAACGTTACAATTAACTATCAGTTTTGCGTCCGTTTCGAATATCAAGACTCACAGGACACGGGCCATAAGGTGCCCGAGGCAGCAATATCCCCTTGGAGACCAGTCGGATGGAGGAAGATTTATAGAATCGCGACGCAAATTGAGTGTTCCATCGTCATCAGGAGGCCCTGAACGTTACAATTAACCATCAGTTTTGCGTCAGATTCGAAAATCTAGACTCACAGGAGACGGACCATATGGCGTCCGAGGCAGGAATATCCCCTTGGAGACAAGTCGGCTGGAGGACGATATATTGAATCGCGATGCAATTTTTGTTTTCCATCGTCATTAGGAGGCCCTGAACGTTACAATTAACCATCAGTTTTGCGTCGGATTCGAAAATCTAGACTCAAAGGATGTGTCCCAGGCAGCAATATCCCCTTGGAGACAAGTAGGCTGGAGGACGGTGTATTGAATCGCGATGCAATTTGAGTTTCCCATCACCATTAGGAGGCCCCGAACGTTACAATTAACTATTAGTTTTGCGTCGGATTCGATAACCTAGACTCACAGGAGACGGACCATAAGGTGCCCGAGGCAGCAATATCCTCTTGGAGACAAGTGGGCTGGAGGATGATTTATTGAATTTCGACGCAATTTGAGTGTTCCATCGTCATTAGGAGGCCCTGAACGTTACAATTAACCATCAGTTTTGCGTCGGATTCGAAAATCTAGACTCACAGGAGGTGCCCGAAGCAGCAAAATCCCCTTGGAGACAAGTCGGCTGGACGACGATGTATTGAATCGCGATGCAATTTTAGTTTTCCATCGTCATTAGGAGGCCCTGAAAGTTACAATTAACCATCATTTTTGCGTCGGATTCGAAAATCTAGACTCACAGGAGACGGACTATATTGAGTCCGAGGCTGCAATATCCCCTTGGAGACAAGTCGGCTGGAGGACGATGTATTGAATCTCGTCGCAATTTGAGTGTTCCCTCGTCATTAGGAGGCCCTGAACGTTAAAATTAACTATCAGTTTTGCGTCCGATTCCAAAATCTAGACTCACAGGAGACGGACCTAAAGGTGCCCGAGGCAGCAATATGCCCTTGGAGACAAGTCGGCTGAAGGACGATGTATTTAACCCCGTCGCAATTTGAGTGTTCCCTCGTCATTCGTCATTAGGAGGCCCTGAACGTTACAATTAATTATCAGTTTTGCGTCCGATTGGAAAATCAAGACTCACAGGAGACGGGCCATATCCCCTTGGAGACAAGTCGGCCGGAGGAAGATTTATACAATCGCGACGCAATTTGAGTGTTCCATCGTCATTAGCAGGCCCTGAACGTTACAATTAACTATCAGTTTAGCGTCGGATTCGAAAATCTAGACTCACAGGAGGTGCCTGAAGCAGCAAAATCCCCTTGGAGACAAGTCGGCTGGAGGACGATGTATTGAATCGCGATGCAATTTGAGTTTTCCATCGCTATTATGAGGCACTGAACGCTACAATTAACTATCAGTTTTGCGTCCGATTCGAAAATCTAGACTCACAGGAGACAGACCAAAAGGTGCCCGAGGCTGCAATATCTCCTTGGAGACAAGTAGGCTGGAGGACGATGTATTGAATCTGGACGGAATGTGAGTGTTCCATCGTCATTAGGAGGCCCTGAACGTTACAACTAACCATCAGTTTTGCATCGGATTCGAAAATCTAGACTCACAGGAGACGGACCATAAGGTGCCCGAGGCAGCAATATCCCCTTGGAGACAAGTCGGCTGGAGGAAGATTTATTGAATCGCGAAGCAATTTGAGTGTTCCATCGTCATTAGGAGGCCTTGAACGTTACAATTAACCATCAGTTTTGCGTCAGATTCGAAGATCTATACTAACAGGAGACGGACCACAAGGTGCCCGAGGCAGCAATATCCCGTTAGTGACAAATCGGCTGGAGGACGCTGTATTGAATCGCGATGCTATTTTAGTTTTCCATCGTCATTAGGAGGCCCTGAACGTTACAATTAACCATCAGTTTTGCGTAGGATTCGAGAATCTATACTCACAGGAGACGAACCGTATGGTGTCCGAGGCAGCAATATCCCCTTGGAGACAAGTCGGCTGCAGGGCAAATTATTGAATCGCGAAGCAATTTGTGAGTTCCCTCGTCATTAGGAGGCCCTGAACGTTACAATTAACCATCTGTTTTGCGTCGGATTCGAAAATCTAGACTCACAGGAGACGGAACATAAGGTGCCCGAGGCAGCAATATCCCCTTGGAGACAAGTCGGCTGGAGGACTATGTATCGAATCGCGATGCAATTTGAGTTTTCCATCGTCATTAGGATGCCCTGAACGTTACAATTAACTATCAGTTTAGCGTCCGATTCGAAAATCTACACTCACAGGAGACGGACCATAAGGTGACCGAGGCAGCAATATCCCCTTGGAGACAAGTCGGCTTTAGGACGATGTATTGAATCGCGATGCAAATTGAGATTTCCATCGTCATTAGGAGGCCCTGAATGTTACAATTAACATCAGTTTTGCGTCCGATTCGAAAATCTAGACTCACAGGTGACGGATCATAAGGTTCCCGAGGCAGCAAAATCCCCTTGGAGACAAGTTTGCTGGAGGACGATGTATTGCATCGCGATGCAATTTGAGTTTACATCGCCATTAGGAGGCCCTGAACGTTACATATAACTATCAGTTTTGCGTCCGATTCGAAAATCAAGACTTACAGAAGACGGACCATAAGGTGCCCGAGGCAGCAATATCCACTTGTAGACACGTCGGCTGGAGGACGATGTATTGAATCGCGATGCAATTTGAGATTTCCATGGTTATTAGGATGCCCTGAATGATGCAATTAACATCAGATTTGCGTCCGATTCGAAAATCTAGACTCACAGGAGACGGACCATAAGGTGCCCGAGGCAGCAATATCCCCTTGGAGACAAGTCGGCTGGAGGACGATGTATTGAATCAGGACGGAATGTCAGTGTTCCATCGTCATTAGCAGGCCATGAGCGTTACAATTAACCATAAGTTTTGCGTCGGATTCGAATATCTAGACTCACAGGAGACGGGCCATAAGGTGAACGAGGCTGCAATATCCCCTTGGAGACAAGTCGGCTAGAGGACGATGTATTGAATCTCGTCGCAATTTGAGTGTTCCCTCGTCATTCATCATTAGGAGGCCCTGAACGTTACAATTAACATCAGTTTTGCGTCCGATTCGAAAATCTAGACTCACAGGAGACGGGCCATAAGGTGCCCGAGGCAGCAATATCCCCTTGGGGCCAAGTCGGCTGCAGAAAGATTCATAGAATCGCGACGCAATTTGAGTGTTCCATCGTCATTAGGAGGCCCTGAAGGTTACAATTAACTATCAGTTTTGCGTCGGATTCGAAAATCTAGTCTCACAGGAGGTGCCCGAAGCAGCAAAATCCCCATGGAGACAAGTCGGCTGGAGGACGATGTATTGAATCGCGATGCAATTTTTGTTTTCCATCGTCATTAGGAGGCCCTACAATTAACCATCAGTTTTGCGTCGGATTCGAAAATCTAGACTCACAGGAGACGGACCATATAGCGTCCGAGGCAGCAATATCCCCTTGGAGACAAGTCGGCTGGAGGACGATGTATTGAATCTCGTCGCAATTTGAGTGTTCAGTCGTCATTAGGAGGCCCTGAACGTTACAATTAACTATCAGTTTTGCGTCCGATTCGAAAATCTAGACTCACAGGAGACGGACCATAAGGTGCCCGAGGCAGCAATATCCCCTTGGAGACAAGTCGGCTGGAGGAAGATTTATTGAATCGCGAAGCAATTTGAGTGTTCCATCGTCATTAGGAGGCCCTTAACGTTACAATTAACCATCAGTTTTGCGTCGGCATCGAAAATCTATACTAACAGGAGACGGATCATAAGGTGCCCGAGGCAGCAATATACCCTTGGAGACAAGTCGGCTGGAGGACGATGTATTGAATCTCGTCGCAATTTGAGTGTTCAGTCGTCATTAGGAGGCCCTGAACGTTACAATTAACTATCAGTTTTGCGTCCGATTCGAAAATCTAGACTCACAGGAGACGGACATAAGGTGCCCGAGGCTGCAATATCCCCTTGGAGACAAGTCTGCTGGAGGACGATGCATTGCATCGCGATGCAATTTGAGTTTTCCATCGCCATTAGGAGGCCCTGAACGTTACAATTAACTATCAGTTTTGCGTCCGATTCGAAAATCAAGACTTACAGGAGATGGACCATAAGGTGCCCGAGGCAGCAATATCCCCTTGGAGACAAGTAGACTGGAGGACCATGTATTGAATAGCGATGCAATTTAAGTTTTCCAACGTCATTAGGAGGCCCTTCACGTTACAATTAACTATTAGTTTTGCGTCGGATTCAAAAATCTAGACTCACAGGAGACGGACCATAAGGTGCCCGAGGCAGCAATATCCCCTTGGAGACAAGTCGACTGAAGGAGGATTTATTGAATTTCGACGCAATTTGAGTGTTCCATCGTCATTAGGAGGCCCTGAACGTTACAATTAACCATCCGTTTTGCGTCGGATTCGAAAATCTAGACTCACAGGAGGTGCCCGAAGCAGCAAAATCCCCTTGGAGGCAAGTCGGCAGGACGACGATGTATTGAATCTCGATGAAGTTTTAGTTTTCCATCGTCATTAGGAGGCCCTGAAAGTTACAATTAACCATCATTTTTGCGTCGGATTCGAAAATCAAGACTCACAGGAGACGGAATATATAGCGTCCGAGGCTGCAATATCCCCTTGGAGACAAGTCGGCTGGTCGACGATGTATTGAATCTGGACGGAATGTGAGTGTTCCATCGTCATTAGGAGGCCCTGAACGTTACAATTAACCATCAGTTTTGCGTCGGATTCGAAAATCTAGACTCACAGGAGACGGACCATAAGGTGCCGGAGGCAGCAATATCCCCTTGGTGAAGAGTCGGCTGGAGGACGATGTATTGAATCTCGTCGCAATTTGAGTATTCCCTCGTCATTAGGAGGCCCTGAACGTTACAATTGACTATCAGTTTTGCGTCCGATTCAAAAATCTAGACTCACAGGAGACGGACCATAAGGTGCCCGAGGCAGCAATATCCCCTTGGAGACAGGTCGGCTGGAAGACTATGTACTGAACCTGGACGGAATGAGAGTGTTCCATCGTCCTTAGGAGGCCATGAACGTTACAATTAACCATCAGTTTTGCGTCGGATTCGAAAATCTAGACTCACAGGAGACTGACATAAGGTGCCCGAGGCTGCAATATCCCCTTTGAGACAAGTCGGCTGGAGGACGATGTATTGAATCTCGTCGCAATTTGAGTGTTCCCTCGTCATTCGTCATTAGGAGGCCCTGAACGTTACAATTAACTATCAGTTTTTCGTCCGATTGGAAAATCTAGACTCATAGGAGACCGGCCATAAGGTGCCCGAGGCTGCAATGTCCCCTTGGAGATAAGTCGGCTGGAGGAAGATTTATTGAATCGCGACGCAATTTGAGTGTTCCATCGTCATTAGGAGGCCCTGAACGTTACAATTAACTATCAGTTCTGCGTCGGATTCGAAAATCTAGACTCACAGGAGGTGCCTAAAGCAGCAAAATCCCCTTCGAGACAAGTCGGCTGGAGGACGATGAATTGAATCGCGATGCAATTTTCGTTTTCCATTGTCATTAGGAGGCCCTGAAAGTTACAATTAACCATCAGTTTTGCGTCGGATTCGAAAATCTAGACTCACAGGAGGCGGACCATATGGCGTCCAAGGCAGCAATATCCCCTTGGAGACAAATAGACTGGAGGACCATGTATTGAATAGCAATGCAATTTAAGTTTTCCATCGTCATTAGGACGCCCTTAACGTTACAATTAACTATTAGTTTTGCGTCGGATCCGAAAATCTAGACTCACAGGAGACGGACCATAAGGTGCCCGAGGCAGCAATATCCCCTTGGAGACAAGTCGGCTGTAGGAAGATTTATTGAATTTCGACGCAATTTGAGTGTTCCATCGTCATTAGGAGACCCTGAACGTTACAATTAACCATCAGTTTTGCGTCGGATTCGAAAATGTAGACTCACAGGAGACGGACCATAAGGTGCCGGAGGCAGCTATATCCCCTTGGAGAAGAGTCGGCTGGAGGACGATGTATTGAATCTCGTCGCAATTTGAGTATTCCCTCGTCATTAGGAGGCCCTGAACGTTACAATTGACCATCAGTTTTGCGTCGGATTCGACAATCTAGACTCACAGGAGCTGCCCGAAGCAGCAAAATCCCCTTGGAGACAAGTCGGCTGGAGGACGATGTATTGAATCCCGATGCAATTTGAGATTTCCATCGTGATTAGGATGCCCTGAATGATGCAATTAACATCAGTTTTGCGTCCGATTCGAAAATCTAGACTCACAGGAGGTGCCCGAAGCAGCAAAATCCCCTTGGAGGCAAGTCGGCAGGACGACGATGTATTGAATCTCGATGAAGTTTTAGTTTTCCATCGTCATTAGGAGGCCCTGAAAGTTACAATTAACCATCATTTTTGCGTCGGATTCGAAAATCTAGACTCACAGGAGACGGACTATATAGCGTCCAAGGCAGCAATATCCCCTTGGAGACAAGTCGGCTGGAGGACGATATATTGAATCACGATGCAATTTTTTTTTCCATCGTCATTAGGTGGCGCTGAACGTTACAATTAACCATCAGTTTTGCGTCGGATTCGAAAATCTAGACTCACAGGATGTGCCCGAAGCAGCAATATCCCCTTGAGAACAATTCGGCTGGAGGACGATATATTGAATCGCGTTGCAATTTGAGTTTTCCATCGCTATTAGTAGGCACTGAACGTTACAATTAACTATCAGTTTTGCGTCCGATTCGAAAATCTAGACTCACAGGAGACAGACCAAAAGGTGCCCGAGGCAGCAATATCCCCTTGGAGACTAGTCGGCTGCCTGAACGTTACAATTAACTATTAGTTTTGCGTCCGATTGTAAAATTTAGACTCACAGGAGACGGGCCATAAGGTGCCCTAGGCAGTAATATCCCCTTGGAGTCAAGTCGGCTGGAGGAAGATTTATTGAATCGCGACGCAATTTCAGTGTTCCATCGTCATTAGGAGGCCCTGAACGTTACAATTAACTATCAGTTTTGCGTCAAATTCGAAAATCTAGACTCACAGGAGACGGACCATAAGGTGCCCGTGGCAGCAATATCCCCTTGGAGACAAGTAGACTGGAGGACCATGTATTGAATAGCGATGCAATGTAAGTTTTCCATCGTCATTAGGAGGCCCTTAACGTTACAATTAACTATTAGTTTTGCGTCGGATCCGAAAATCTAGACTCAAAGGAGACGGACCATAAGGTGCCCGAGGCAGCAATATCCCCTTGGAGACAAGTCGGCTGGAGGAAGATTTATTGCATTTCGACGCAATTGAGTGTTCCATCGTCATTAGGAGGCCCTGAACGTTACAATTAACCATCAGTTTTGCGTCGGATTCGAAAATCTAGACTCACAGGAGACGGACCATAAGGTGCCGGAGGCAGCAATATCCCCTTCGAGAAGAGTCGGCTGGAGGACGATGTATTGAATCTCGTCGCAATTTGAGTATTCCCTCGTCATTAGGAGGCCCTGAACGTTACAATTAACCATCAGTTTTGCGTCGGATTCGACAATCTAGACTCATAGGAGCTGCCCGAAGCAGCAAAATCCCCTTGGAGACAAGTCGGCTGGAGGACGATGCATTGAATCGCGATGCAATTTGAGATTTCCATCGTGATTAGGATGCCCTGAATGATGCAATTAACATCAGTTTTGCGTCCGATTCGAAAATCTAGACTCACAGGAGACGGACCATAAGGTGCCCGAGGCAGCAATATCCCCTTGGAGACAAGTCGGCTGGAGGACGGTGTACTGAATCTGGACGGAATGTGAGTGTTCCATCGTCATTAGGAGGCCATGAACGTTACAATTAACCATCAGTTTTGCGTCGGATTCGAAAATCTAGACTCACAGGAGACGGACATAACGTGCCCGATGCTGCAATATCCCCTTGGAGACAAGTCGGCTGGAGGACGATGTATTGAATCTCGTCGCAATTTGAGTGTTCCCTCGTCATTCGTCATTAGGAGGCCCTGAACGTCACAATTAACTATCAGTTTTTCGTCCGATTGGAAAATCTAGACTCATGGGAGACGGGCCATAAGGTGCCCGAGGCAGCAATGTCCCCTTGGAGATAAGTCGGCTGGAGGAAGAGTTATAGAATCGCGACGCAATTTGAGTGTTCCATCGTCATTAGGAGGCCCTGAACGTTACAATTAACCATCAGTTTTTCGTCGGATTCGAAAATCTAGACTCACAGGAGACGGACCATATGCCGTCCGAGGCAGCAATATCCCCTTGGAGACAAGTCGGCTGGAGGACGATATATTGAATCACGATGCAATTTTTGTTTTCCATCGTCATTAGGAGGCCCTGAACGTTACAATTAACCATCAGTTTTGCGTCGGATTCGAAAATCTAGGCTCACAGTATGTGCCCGAAGCAGCAATATCCCCTTGGAGACAAGTCGGCTGGAGGACGATGTATTGAATCGCGATGCAATTTGAGTTTTCCATCGCTATTAGGAGGCACTGAACCTTACAATTAACTATCAGTTTTGCGTCCGATTCGAAAATCTAGACTCACAGGAGACAGACCAAAAGGTGCCCGAGGCAGCAATATCCCCTTGCAGACAAGTCGGCTGGAGGACGATGTATTGAAGCTGGACGGAATGTGAGTGTTCCATCGTCATTAGGAGGCACTGAACGTTACAATTATCCATCAGTTTTGCGTCGGATTCGAGAATCTATACTCACAGGAGACGAACCGTATGGTGTCCGAGGCAGCAATATCCCCTTGGAGACAAGTCGGCTGCCTGAACGTTACAATTAACTATCAGTTTTGCGTCCGATTGTAAAATTTAGACTCACAGGAGACGGGCCATAAGGTGCCCGAGGCAGTACTATCCCCTTGGAGACAAGTCGGCTGGAGGAATATTTATACAATCGCGACGCAATTTGAGTGTTCCATCGCCATTGGGAGGCCCTGATCGTTACAATTAACTATCAGTTTTGCGTCCGATTCAAAAATCTAAACTCACAGGAGACAACCCATAAGGTGCCCGAGGCAGCAATATCCCCTTGGAGACAAGTCGGCTGGAGGACGATATACTGAATCTGGACGGAATGTGAGAGATCCATCGTCATTAGGAGGCCATGAACGTTACAATTAACCATCAGTTATGCGTCGGATTCGAAAATCTAGACTCACAGGAGACGGAACATAAGGTGCCCGCGGCTGCAATATCCCCTTGGAGACAAGTCGGCTGGAGGACGATGTATTGAATCTCGTCGCAATTTGAGTGTTCCCTCGTCATTCGTCATTTGGGAGGCACTGAACGTTACAATTAACTATCAGTTTTCGTCCGATTGGAAAATCTAGACTCACAGGAGACGGGCCATAAGGTGCCCGAGGCAGCAATTTCCCCTTGGAGATAAGTCGGCTGGAGGAAGATTTATAGAATCGCGACGCAATTTGAGTGTTCCATCGTCATTAGGAGGCCCCGAACGTTACAATTAACTATCAGTTTTGCGTCGGATTCGAAAATCTTGACTCACAGGAGGTGCCCAAAGCAGCAAAATCCCCTTGGAGACAAGTCGGCTGGACGACGATGTATTGAATCGCGATGCAATTTTTGTTTTCCATCGTCATTAGGAGGCCCTTAACGTTACAATTAACCATCAGTTTTGCGTCGGATTCGAAAATCTAGACTCACAGGAGACGGACCATATGGCGTCCGAGGCAGCAATATCCCCTTGGAGACAAGTCGGCTGGAGGACGATATGTTGAATCGCGATGCAATTTTTGTTTTCCATCGTCATTAGGAGGCCCTGAACGTTACAATTTACCATCAGTTTTGCGTCGGATTCGAAAATCTAGACTCACAGGATGTGCCCGTAGCAGCAATATCCCCTTGGAGACAAGTCGGCTGGAGGACGATGTATTGAATCTGGACGGAATGAGAGTGTTCCATCGTCATTAGGAGGCCCTGAACGTTATAATTAACCATCAGTTTTGCGTCGGATTCGAAAATCTAGACTCACAGGAGACGGACCATAAGGTGCCCGAGGCGGCAATATCCCCTTGGAGACAAGTCGGCTGGAAGACGATGTATTGAATCTCGTCGCAATTTGAGTGTTCCCTCGTCATTAGGAGGCCCTGAACGTTACAATTAACTATCAGTTTCGCGTCCGATTCGAAAATCTAGACTCACAGGAGACGGACCATAAGGTGCCCGAGGCAGCAATATCCTCTTGGAGACAAGTCAGTTGGAGGAAGATTTATTGAATCGCGAAGCAATTTGAGTGTTCCATCGTCATTAGGAGGCCCTGAACGTTACAATTAACCATCAGTTTTGCGTCGGATTCGATAATCTATACTAACAGGAGACGGACCATACGGTGCCCGAGGCAGCAATATCCCCTTGGAGACAAATCGGCTGGAGGACGATGTATTGAATCGCGATGCAATTTTAGTTCTCCATCGTCATTAGGAGGCCCTGAACGTTACAATTAACCATCAGTTTTAAGTCGGATTCGAGAACTATACTCACAGGAGACGAACCGTATGGTGTCCAAGGCAGCTAAATCCCCTTAGAGACAAGTCGGCTGCAGGACAATTTATTGAATCGCGACGCAATTTGTGTGTTCCCTCGTCTTTAGGAGGCCCTGAACGTTACAATTAACCATCAGTTTTGCGTCGGATTCGAAAATCTGGACTCACAGGAGACGGAGCATAAGGTGCCCGAGTCAGCAATATCCCCTTGGAGACAAGTCGGCTGGAGGACGATGTATTGAATCGCGATGCAATTTGAGTTTTCCATCGTCATTAGGAAGCCCGGATCGTTACAATTAATTATCAGTTTTGCGTCCGATTCGAAAATCTAGACTCACAGGAGACGGACCATAAGGTGACCGAGGCAGCAATATCCCCTTGGAGACAAGTCGGCTGGAGGACGATGTATTGAATCGCGATGCAAATTGAGATTTCCATCGTCATTAGCAGGCCCTGAATATTACAATTAACATCAGTTTTGCGTCCGATTCGAAAATCTAGTCTCACAGGAGACGGAGCATTATTTTCATGAGGCAGCAATATCCCCTTGGAGACAAGTCTGCTGGAGGACGATGTATTGCATCGCGATTCAATTTGAGTTTTCCATCGCCATTAGGAGGCCCTGAACGTTACAATTAACTATCAGTTTTGCGTCCGATTCGAAAATCAAGACTCACTGGAAACGGACCATAGGGTGCCCAGGGCAGCAATATCCCCTTGTAGACAAGTCGGCTGGAGGCCGATGTATTGAATCGCGATGCAATTTGAGTGTTCCATCGTCATTAGGAGGCCCTGAACGTTACAATTAACCATCAGTTTTGCGTCGGATTCGAAAATCCAGAATCACAGGAGACGGACGATAAGGTGCCCGAGGCAGCAATATCCCCTTGCAGACACGTCGGCTGGAGGACGATGAATTGAATCGCGGAGCAATTTGACATTTCCATCGTCATTAGGAAGCCCGGATCGTTACAATTAACTATCAGTTTTGCGTCCGATTCGAAAATCTAGACTCACAGGAGACGGACCAAAAGGTGCCCGAGGCAGCAATATCCCCTTGGAGACTAGTCGGCTGCCTGAACGTTACAATTAACTATCAGTTTTGCGTCCGATTGTAAAATTTAGACTCACAGGAGACGGGCCATAAGGTGCCCTAGGCAGTAATATCCCCTTGGAGACAAGTCGGCTGGAGGAAGATTTATTGAATCGCGACGCAATTTGAGTGTTCCATCGTCATTAGGAGGCCCTGAACGTTACAATTAACTATCAGTTTTGCGTCAAATTCGAAAATCTAGACTCACAGGAGACGGACCATAAGGTGCCCGTGGCAGCAATATCCCCTTGGAGACAAGTAGACTGGAGGACCATGTATTGAATAGCGATGCAATTTAAGTTTTCCATCGTCATTAGGAGGCCCTTAACGTTACAATTAACTATTAGTTTTGCGTCGGATCCGAAAATCTAGACTCAAAGGAGACGGACCATAAGGTGCCCGAGGCAGCAATATCCCCTTGGAGACAAGTCGGCTGGAGGAAGATTTATTGCATTTCGACGCAATTGAGTGTTCCATCGTCATTAGGAGGCCCTGAACGTTACAATTAACCATCAGTTTTGCGTCGGATTCGAAAATCTAGACTCACAGGAGACGGACCATAAGGTGCCGGAGGCAGCAATATCCCCTTCGAGAAGAGTCGGCTGGAGGACGATGTATTGAATCTCGTCGCAATTTGAGTATTCCCTCGTCATTAGGAGGCCCTGAACGTTACAATTAACCATCAGTTTTGCGTCAGATTCGAAGATCTATACTAACAGGAGACGGACCACAAGGTGCCCGAGGCAGCAATATCCCGTTAGTGACAAATCGGCTGGAGGACGCTGTATTGAATCGCGATGCTATTTTAGTTTTCCATCGTCATTAGGAGGCCCTGAACGTTACAATTAACCATCAGTTTTGCGTAGGATTCGAGAATCTATACTCACAGGAGACGAACCGTATGGTGTCCGAGGCAGCAATATCCCCTTGGAGACAAGTCGGCTGCAGGGCAAATTATTGAATCGCGAAGCAATTTGTGTGTTCCCTCGTCATTAGGATGCCCTGAACGTTACAATTAACCATCTGTTTTGCGTCGGATTCGAAAATCTAGACTCACAGGAGACGGAACATAAGGTGCCCGAGGCAGCAATATCCCCTTGGAGACAAGTCGGCTGGAGGACGATGTATCGAATCGCGATGCAATTTGAGTTTTCCATCGTCATTAGGAAGCCCTGAACGTTACAATTAACTATCAGTTTAGCGTCCGATTCGAAAATCTACACTCACAGGAGACGGACCATGAGGTGACCGAGGCAGCAATATCCCCTTGGAGACAAGTCGGCTTTAGGACGATGTATTGAATCGCGATGCAAATTGAGATTTCCATCGTCATTAGGAGGCCCTGAATGTTACAATTAACATCAGTTTTGCGTCCGATTCGAAAATCTAGACTCACAGGTGACGGATCATAAGGTTCCCGAGGCAGCAAAATCCCCTTGGAGACAAGTTTGCTGGAGGACGATGTATTGCATCGCGAAGCAATTTGAGTTTACATCGCCATTAGGAGGCCCTGAACGTTACATATAACTATCAGTTTTGCGTCCGATTCGAAAATCAAGACTTACAGAAGACGGACCATAAGGTGCCCGAGGCAGCAATATCCACTTGTAGACACGTCGGCTGGAGGACGATGTACTGAATCGCGATGCAATTTGAGATTTCCATGGTTATTAGGATGCCCTGAATGATGCAATTAACATCAGATTTGCGTCCGATTCGAAAATCTAGACTCACAGGAGACGGACCATAAGGTGCCCGAGGCAGCAATATCCCCTTGGAGACAAGTCGGCTGGAGGACGATGTATTGAATCAGGACGGAATGTCAGTGTTCCATCGTCATTAGCAGGCCATGAGCGTTACAATTAACCATAAGTTTTGCGTCGGATTCGAATATCTAGACTCACAGGAGACGGGCCATACGGTGAACGAGGCTGCAATATCCCCTTGGAGACAAGTAGACTGGAGGACCATGTATTGAATAGCGATGCAATTTAAGTTTTCCAACGTCATTAGGAGGCCCTTCTCGTTACAATTTTTTGCGTCGGATTCGAAAATCTAGACTCACAGGAGACGGACCATAAGGTGCCCGAGGCAGCAATATCCCCTTGGAGACAAGTCGACTGAAGGAGGATTTATTGAATTTCGACGCAATTTGAGTGTTCCATCGTCATTAGGAGGCCCTGAACGTTACAATTAACCATCCGTTTTGCGTCGGATTCGAAAATCTAGACTCACAGGAGGTGCCCGAAGCAGCAAAATCCCCTTGGAGGCAAGTCGGCAGGACGACGATGTATTGAATCTCGATGAAGTTTTAGTTTTCCATCGTCATTAGGAGGCCCTGAAAGTTACAATTAACTATCATTTTTGCGTCGGATTCGAAAATCAAGACTCACAGGAGACGGAATATATAGCGTCCGAGGCTGCAATATCCCCTTGGAGACAAGTCGGCTGGTCGACGATGTATTGAATCTGGACGGAATGTGAGTGTTCCATCGTCATTAGGAGGCCCTGAACGTTACAATTAACCATCAGTTTTGCGTCGGATTGAAAATCTAGACTCACAGGAGACGGACCATAAGGTGCCGGAGGCAGCAATATCCCCTTGGTGAAGAGTCGGCTGGAGGACGATGTATTGAATCTCGTCGCAATTTGAGTATTCCCTCGTCATTAGGAGGCCCTGAACGTTACAATTGACTATCAGTTTTGCGTCCGATTCAAAAATCTAGACTCACAGGAGACGGACCATAAGGTGCCCGAGGCAGCAATATCCCCTTGGAGACAGGTCGGCTGGAAGACTATGTACTGAATCTGGACGGAATGAGAGTGTTCCATCGTCCTTAGGAGGCCATGAACGTTACAATTAACCATCAGTTTTGGGTCGGATTCGAAAATCTAGACTCACAGGAGACTGACATAAGGTGCCCGAGGCTGCAATATCCCCTTTGAGACAAGTCGGCAGGAGGACGATGTATTGAATCTCGTCGCAATTTGAGTGTTCCCTCGTCATTCGTCATTAGGAGGCCCTGAACGTTACAATTAACTATCAGTTTTTCGTCCGATTGGAAAATCTAGACTCATAGGAGACCGGCCATAAGGTGCCCGAGGCTGCAATGTCCCCTTGGAGATAAGTCGGCTGGAGGAAGATTTATTGAATCGCGACGCAATTTGAGTGTTCCATCGTCATTAGGAGAACCTGAACGTTACAATTAACTATCAGTTTTGCGTCGGATTCGAAAATCTAGACTCACAGGAGGTGCCTAAAGCAGCAAAATCCCCTTCGAGACAAGTCGGCTGGAGGACGATGAATTGAATCGCGATGCAATTTTCGTTTTCCATTGTCATTAGGAGGCCCTGAAAGTTACAATTAACCATCAGTTTTGCGTCGGATTCGAAAATCTAGACTCACAGGAGACGGACCATATGGCGTCCAAGGCAGCAATATCCCCTTGGAGACAAATAGACTGGAGGACCATGTATTGAATAGCAAGCAAATTTAAGTTTTCCATCGTCATTAGGACGCCCTTAACGTTACAATTAACTATTAGTTTTGCGTCGGATCCGAAAATCTAGACTCACAGGAGACGGACCATAAGGTGCCCGAGGCAGCAATATCCCCTTGGAGACAAGTCGGCTGTAGGAAGATTTATTGAATTTCGACGCAATTTGAGTGTTCCATCGTCATTAGGAGACCCTGAACGTTACAATTAACCATCAGTTTTGCGTCGGATTCGAAAATCTAGACTCACAGGAGACGGACCATAAGGTGCCGGAGGCAGCAATATCCCCTTGGAGAAGAGTCGGCTGGAGGACGATGTATTGAATCTCGTCGCAATTTGAGTATTCCCTCGTCATTAGGAGGCCCTGAACGTTACAATTAACCATCAGCTTTGCGTCGGATTCGACAATCTAGACTCACAGGAGCTGCCCGAAGCAGCAAAATCCCCTTGGAGACAAGTCGGCTGGAGGACGATGTATTGAATCCCGATGCAATTTGAGATTTCCATCGTGATTAGGATGCCCTGAATGATGCAATTAACATCAGTTTTGCGTCTGATTCGAAAATCTAGACTCACAGGAGGTGCCCGAAGCAGCAAAATCCCCTTGGAGGCAAGTCGGCAGGACGACGATGTATTGAATCTCGATGAAGTTTTAGTTTTCCATCGTCATTAGGAGGCCCTGAAAGTTACAATTAACCATCATTTTTGCGTCGGATTCGAAAATCTAGACTCACAGGAGACGGACTATATAGCGTCCAAGGCAGCAATATCCCCTTGGAGACAAGTCGGCTGGAGGACGATATATTGAATCACGATGCAATTTTTTTTTCCATCGTCATTAGGTGGCGCTGAACGTTACAATTAACCATCAGTTTTGCGTCGGATTCGAAAATCTAGACTCACAGGATGTGCCCGAAGCAGCAATATCCCCTTGAGAACAAGTCGGCTGGAGGACGATGTATTGAATCGCGATGCAATTTGAGTTTTCCATCGCTATTAGTAGGCACTGAACGTTACAATTAACTATCAGTTTTGCGTCCGATTCGAAAATCTAGACTCACAGGAGACTGACCAAAAGGTGCCCGAGGCAGCAATATCCCCTTGGAGACTAGTCGGCTGCCTGAACGTTACAATTAACTATCAGTTTTGCGTCCGATTGTAAAATTTAGACTCACAGGAGACGGGCCATAAGGTGCCCTAGGCAGTAATATCCCCTTGGAGACAAGTCGGCTGGAGGAAGATTTATTGAATCGCGACGCAATTTGAGTGTTCCATCGTCATTAGGAGGCCCTGAACGTTACAATTAACTATCAGTTTTGCGTCAAATTCGAAAATCTAGACTCACAGGAGACGGACCATAAGGTGCCCGTGGCAGCAATATCCCCTTGGAGACAAGTAGACTGGAGGACCATGTATTGAATAGCGATGCAATGTAAGTTTTCCATCGTCATTAGGAGGCCCTTAACGTTACAATTAACTATTAGTTTTGCGTCGGATCCGAAAATCTAGACTCAAAGGAGACGGACCATAAGGTGCCCGAGGCAGCAATATCCCCTTGGAAACAAGTCGGCTGGAGGAAGATTTATTGCATTTCGACGCAATTGAGTGTTCCATCGTCATTAGGAGGCCCTGAACGTTACAATTAACCATCAGTTTTGCGTCGGATTCGAAAATCTAGACTCACAGGAGACGGACCATAAGGTGCCGGAGGCAGCAATATCCCCTTCGAGAAGAGTCGGCTGGAGGACGATGTATTGAATCTCGTCGCAATTTGAGTATTCCCTCGTCATTAGGAGGCCCTGAACGTTACAATTAACCATCAGTTTTGCGTCGGATTCGACAATCTAGACTCATAGGAGCTGCCCGAAGCAGCAAAATCCCCTTGGAGACAAGTCAGCTGGAGGACGATGCATTGAATCGCGATGCAATTTGAGATTTCCATCGTGATTAGGATGCCCTGAATGATGCAATTAACATCAGTTTTGCGTCCGATTCGAAAATCTAGACTCACAGGAGACGGACCATAAGGTGCCCGAGGCAGCAATATCCCCTTGGAGACAAGTCGGCTGGAGGACGATGTATTGAAGCTGGACGGAATGTGAGTGTTCCATCGTCATTAGGAGGCACTGAACGTTACAATTAACTATCAGTTTTGCGTCCGATTCGAAAATCTAGACTCACAGGAGACAGACCAAAAGGTGCCCGAGGCAGCAATATCCCCTTGCAGACAAGTCGGCTGGAGGACGATGTATTGAAGCTGGACGGAATGTGAGTGTTCCATCGTCATTAGGAGGCACTGAACGTTACAATTAACCATCAGTTTTGCGTCGGATTCGAGAATCTATACTCACAGGAGACGAACCGTATGGTGTCCGAGGCAGCAATATCCCCTTGGAGACAAGTCGTCTGCCTGAACGTTACAATTAACTATCAGTTTTGCGTCCGATTGTAAAATTTAGACTCACAGGAGACGGGCCATAAGGTGCCCGAGGCAGTACTATCCCCTTGGAGACAAGTCGGCTGGAGGAAGATTTATACAATCGCGACGCAATTTGAGTGTTCCATCGTCATTGGGAGGCCCTGATCGTTACAATTAACGTTCAGTTTTGCGTCCGATTCAAAAATCTAAACTCACAGGAGACAACCCATAAGGTGCCCGAGGCAGCAATATCCCCTTGGAGACAAGTCGGCTGGAGGACGATATACTGAATCTGGACGGAATGTGAGAGATCCATCGTCATTAGGAGGCCATGAACGTTACAATTAACCATCAGTTATGCGTCGGCTCGAAAATCTAGACTCACAGGAGACGGACCATAAGGTGCCCGCGGCTGCAATATCTCCTTGGAGACAAGTCGGCTGGAGGACGATGTATTGAATCTCGTCGCAATTTGAGTGTTCCCTCGTCATTCGTCATTAGGAGGCACTGAACGTTACAATTAACTATCAGTTTTCGTCCGATTGGAAAATCTAGACTCACAGGAGACGGGCCATAAGGTGCCCGAGGCAGCAATTTCCCCTTGGAGATAAGTCGGCTGGAGGAAGATTTATAGAATCGCGACGCAATTTGAGTGTTCCATCGTCATTAGGAGGCCCCGAACGTTACAATTAACTATCAGTTTTGCGTCGGATTCGAAAATCTAGACTCACAGGAGGTGCCCAAAGCAGCAAAATCCCCTTGGAGACAAGTCGGCTGGACGACGATGTATTGAATCGCGATGCAATTTTTGTTTTCCATCGTCATTAGGAGGCCCTTAACGTTACAATTAACCATCAGTTTTGCGTCGGATTCGAAAATCTAGACTCACAGGATGTGCCCGTAGCAGCAATATCCCCTTGGAGACAAGTCGGCTGGAGGACGATGTATTGAATCTGGACGGAATGAGAGTGTTCCATCGTCATTAGGAGGCCCTGAACGTTATAATTAACCATCAGTTTTGCGTCGGATTCGAAAATCTAGACTCACAGGAGACGGACCATAAGGTGCCCGAGGCGGCAATATCCCCTTGGAGACAAGTCGGCTGGAAGACGATGTATTGAATCTCGTCGCAATTTGAGTGTTCCCTCGTCATTAGGAGGCCCTGAACGTTACAATTAACTATCAGTTTCGCGTCCGATTCGAAAATCTAGACTCACAGGAGACGGACCATAAGGTGCCCGAGGCAGCAATATCCTCTTGGAGACAAGTCGGTTGGAGGAAGATTTATTGAATCGCGAAGCAATTTGAGTGTTCCATCGTCATTAGGAGGCCCTGAACGTTACAATTAACCATCAGTTTTGCGTCGGATTCGATAATCTATACTAACAGGAGACGGACCGTATGGTGTCCAAGGCAGCTAAATCCCCTTAGAGACAAGTCGGCTGCAGGACAATTTATTGAATCGCGACGCAATTTGTGTGTTCCCTCGTCTTTAGGAGGCCCTGAACGTTACAATTAACCATCAGTTTTGCGTCGGATTCGAAAATCTGGACTCACAGGAGACGGAGCATAAGGTGCCCGAGGCAGCAATTTTTCCCTTGGAGACAAGTCGGCTGGAGGACGATGTATTGAATTGCGATGCAATTTGAGTTTTCCATCGTCATTAGGAAGCCCGGATCGTTACAATTAACTATCAGTTTTGCGTCCGATTCGAAAATCTAGACTCACAGGAGACGGACCATAAGGTGACCGAGGCAGCAATATCCCCTTGGAGACAAGTCGGCTGGAGGACGATGTATTGAATCGCGATGCAAATTGAGATTTCCATCGTCATTAGGAGGCCCTGAATATTACAATTAACATCAGTTTTGCGTCCGATTCGAAAATCTAGACTCACAGGAGACGGAGCATTATTTTCATGAGGCAGCAATATCCCCTTGGAGACAAGTCTGCTGGAGGACGATGTATTGCATCGCGATTCAATTTGAGTTTTCCATCGCCATTAGGAGGCCCTGAACGTTACTATTAACTATCAGTTTTGCGTCCGATTCGAAAATCAAGACTCACTGGAAACGGACCATAGGGTGCCCAGGGCAGCAATATCCCCTTGTAGACAAGTCGGCTGGAGGCCGATGTATTGAATCGCGACGCAATTTGAGTGTTCCATCGTCATTAGGAGGCCCTGAACGTTACAATTAACCATCAGTTTTGCGTCGGATTCGAAAATCCAGAATCACAGGAGACGGACGATAAGGTGCCCGAGGCAGCAATATCCCCTTGCAGACACGTCGGCTGGAGGACGATGAATTGAATCGCGGTGCAATTTGAGATTTCCATCGTCATTAGGAAGCCCGGATCGTTACAATTAACTATCAGTTTTGCGTCCGATTCGAAAATCTAGACTCACAGGAGACGGACCATAAGGTGACCGAGGCAGCAATATCCCCTTGGAGACAAGTCGGCTGGAGGACGATGTATTGAATCGCGATGCAAATTGAGATTTCCATCGTCATTAGGAGGCCCTGAATGTTGCAATTATCATTAGTTTTGCGTCCGATTCAAAAAGCGAGACTTACAGGAGACGGACCTTAAGGTGCCCGAGGCACAAATATCCCCTTGGAGACAAGTAGGCTAGAGGACGATGTATTGAATCGCGATGCAATTTGAGTTTTCCATCGCCATTAGGACGCCCTGAACGTTACAATTAACTATCAGTTTTGCGTCCGATTCGAAAATCTAGACTCACAGGAGACGGACCATAATTTGCCCGAGGTAGCAATATCCCCTTGGAGACAAATCGGCTGGAGGACGATGTATTGAATCTGGACGGAATGTGAGTGTTCAATCGTCATTAGGAGGCCCTGACCGTTACAACTAACCATGAGTTTTGCGTCGGATTCGAAAATCTAGACTCACAACAGACGTACTACAAGGTGTCCGAGGCAGCAATATCCCCTTGAAGACACGTCGGCTGGAGGACGATGTATTGAATCGCGATGCAATTCGAGATTTCCATCGTCATTAGGATGCCTTGAATGATGCAATTAACATCAGTTTTGCGTCCGATTCGAAAATCTAGACTCACAGGAGTCGGACCATAAGGTGCCCGAGGCAGCAATATGCCCTTGGAGACAAGTAGGCTGGAGGACGATGTATTGAATCGCGATGCAATTTGAGTTTCCCATCGCCATTAGGAGGCCCTGAAAGTTGCAATTAACTATCAGTTTTGCGTCGGATTCGAAAATCTAGACTCACAGGAGACGGACCATAAGGTGCCCGAGGCAGCAATATCCCCTTGGAGACAAGTCGGCTGGAGGACGATGTATTGAATCTCATCGCTAATTGAGTGTTCCCTCGTCATTAGGAGGCCCTGAACGTTACAATTAACCATCAGTTTTGCGTCGGATTCGAAAATCTAGACTCACAGGAGACGGACCATAAGGTGCCGGAGGCAGCAATATCCCTTTCGAGAAGAGTCGGCTGGAGGACGATGTATTGAATCTCGTCGCAATTTGAGTATTCCCTCGTTATTAGGAGGCCCTGAACGTTACAATTAACCATCAGTTTTGCGTCAGATTCGACAATCTAGACTCACAGGAGCTGCCCGAAGCAGCAATATCCCCTTGGAGACAAGTCGGCTGGAGGACGATGCATTGAATCGCGATGCAATTTGAGATTTCCATCGTGATTAGGATGCCCTGAATGATGCAATTAACATCAGTTTTGCGTCCGATTCGAAAATCTAGACTCACAGGAGACGGACCATAAGGTGCCCGAGGCAGCAATATCCCCTTGGAGACAAGTCGGCTGGAGGACGATGTACTGAATCTGGACGGAATGTGAGTGTTCCATCGTCATTAGGAGGCCATGAACGTTACAATTAACCATCAGTTTTGCGTCGGATTCGAAAATCTAGACTAACAGGAGACGGACATAAGGTGCCCGAGGCTGCATTATCCCCTTGGAGACAAGTCGGCTGGAGGACGATGAATTGAATCGCGATGCAATTTTTGTTTTCCATTGTCATTAGGAGGCCCTGAACGTTACAATTAACCATCAGTTTTTCGTCGGATTCGAAAATCTATACTCACAGGAGACGGACCTTATGGCGTCCGAGGCAGCAATATCCCCTTGGAGACAAGTAGGCTGGAGGACGATGTATTGAATCACGATGCAATTTTTGTTTTCCATCGTCATTAGGAGGCCCTGAACATTACAATTAACTATCAGTTTTCCGTCCGATTCGAAAATCTAGACTCACAGGAGACAGACCAAAAGGTGCCCGAGGCAGCAATATCCCCTTGCAGACAAGTCGGCTGGAGGACGATGTATTGAAGCTGGACGGAATGTGAGTGTTCCATCGTCATTAGGAGGCACTGAACGTTACAATTAACCATCAGTTTTGCGTCGGATTCGAGAATCTTTACTCACAGGAGACGAACCGTATGGTGTCCGAGGCAGCAATATCCCCTTGGAGACAAGTCGGCTGCCTGAACGTTACAATTAACTATCAGTTTTGCGTCCGATTGTAAAATTTAGACTCACAGGAGACGGGCCATAAGGTGCCCGAGGCAGTACTATCCCCGTGGAGACAAGTCGGCTGGAGGAAGATTTATACAATCGCGACGCAATTTGAGTGTTCCATCGTCATTAGGAGGCCCTGATCGTTACAATTAACTATCAGTTTTGCGTCCGATTCAAAAATCTAAACTCACAGGAGACAACCCATAAGGTACCCGAGGCAGCAATATCCCCTTGGAGACAAGTCGGCTGGAGGACGATATACTGAATCTGGACGGAATGTGAGTGATCCATCGTCATTAGGAGGCCATGAACGTAACAATTAACCATCAGTTATGCGTCGGATTCGAAAATCTAGACTCACAGGAGACGGACCATAAGGTGCCCGCGGCTGCAATATCCCCTTGGAGACAAGTCGGCTGGAGGACGATGTATTGAATCTCGTCGCAATTTGAGTGTTCCCTCGTCATTCGCCATTAGGAGGCACTGAACGTTACAATTAACTATCAGTTTTTCGTCCGATTGGAAAATCTAGACTCACAGGAGACGGGCCATAAGGTGCCCGAGGCAGCAATTTCCCCTCGGAGATAAGTCGGCTGGAGGAAGATTTATAGAATCGCGACGCAATTTGAGTGTTCCATCGTCATTAGGAGGCCCTGAACGTTACAATTAACTATCAGTTTTGCGTCGGATTCGAAAATCTAGACTCACAGGAGGTGCCCAAAGCAGCAAAATCCCCTTGGAGACAAGTCGGCTGGACGACGATGTATTGAATCGCGATGCAATTTTTGATTTCCATCGTCATTAGGAGGCCCTTAACGTTACAATTAACCATCTGTTTTGCGTCGGATTCGAAAATCTAGACTCACAGGAGACGGATCATATGGCGTCCGAGGCAGCAATATCCCCTTGGAGACAAGTCGGCTGGAGGACGATATGTTGAATCGCGATGCAATTTTTGTTTTCCATCGTCATTAGGAGGCCCTGAACAATTTACCATCAGTTTTGCGTCGGATTCGAAAATCTAGACTCACAGGAGACGGACCATAAGGTGCCCGAGGCAGCAATATCCCCTTGGAGACAAGTCGGCTGGAAGACGATGTATTGAATCTCGTCGCAATTTGAGTGTTCCCTCGTCATTAGGAGGCCCTGAACGTTACAATTAACTATCAGCTTCGCGTCCGATTCGAAAATCTAGACTCACAGGAGACGGATCATATGGCGTCCGAGGCAGCAATATCCCCTTGGAGACAAGTCGGCTGGAGGACGATATGTTGAATCGCGATGCAATTTTTGTTTTCCATCGTCATTAGGAGGCCCTGAACGTTACAATTTACCATCAGTTTTGCGTCGGATTCGAAAATCTAGACTCACAGGAGACGGACCATAAGGTGCCCGAGGTAGCAATATCCCCTTTTAGACAAGTCGGCTGGAGGACGATGTATTGAATCTGGACGGAATGTGAGTGTTCTATCGTCATTAGGAGGCCCTGAACGTTACAACTAACCATGCGTTTTGCGTCGGATTCGAAAATCTAGACTCACAAGAGACGGACTATAGGGTGCCCGAGGCAGCAATATCCCCTTGGAGACACGTCAACTGGAGGACGATATATTGAATCGGGATGCAATGTGAGATTTCCATCGTCATTAGGATGCCCTGAATGATGCAATTAACATCAGTTTTGCTTCCGATTCGAAAATCTAGACTCACAGGAGACGGACCATAAGGTGCCCGAGGCAGCAATATCCCTTGGAGACAAGTAGGCTGGAGGACGATGTATAGCATCGCGATGCAATTTGAGTTTTCCATCGGCATTAGGAGGCCCTGAACGTTACAATTAACTATCAGTTTTGCGTCCGATTCGAAAATGAAGAGTCACAGGAGACGGACCATAAGGTGCCCAGGGCAGCAATATCCGCTTGTAGACAAATCTGCTGGAGGACGATGTATTGAATCGCGACGCAATATGAGTGTTCCATCGTCATTAGGAGGCCCTGAATGTTACAATTAACCATCAGTTTTGCGTCGGATTCGAGAATCTATACTCACAGGAGACGAACCGTACGGTGTCCGAGGCAGCAATATCCCCTTGGAGACAAGTCGGCTGCAGGACAAATTATTGAATCGCGACGCAATTTGTGTGTTCCCTCGTCATTAGGAGCCCCTGAATGTTGCAATTATCATCAGTTTTGCATCCGATTCAAAAATCTAGACTCACAGGAGACGGACCATATGGTGCCCCAGGCAGCAATATCCCCTTGGAGACAAGTCGGCTGGAGGACGATGTATTGAATCTGGACGGAATGTGAGTGTTCCATCGTCATTAGGAGGCCCTGAACGTTACAATTAACCATCCGTTTTGCGTCGGATTCGAAAATCTGGACCCACAAAAGACGGACCATAAGGTGCCCGAGGCAGCAATATCCCCTTGGAGACAAGTTGGCTGGAGGACGATGTATTGAATCTCGTCGCTAATTGAGTGTTCCCTCGTCGTTAGGAGGCCAAGAACGTTACAATTAACTCTCAGTTTTGCGTCCGATTGTAAAATCTAGACTCGCAGGAGACGGGCGATAAGGTTCCCGAGGCAGTAATATCCCCTTGGAGACAAGTCGGCTGGAGGACGATTTATTGAATCGCGACGCAATTTGAGTGTTCCATCGTCATTAGGAGGCGTCCGATTT
This sequence comes from Schistocerca cancellata, assembly GCF_023864275.1. NCBI lineage: Eukaryota > Metazoa > Arthropoda > Insecta > Orthoptera > Acrididae > Schistocerca > Schistocerca cancellata. The sequence goes on along the minus strand of NW_026047143.1, from coordinate 47,757 downwards.
GAAAATCTAGACTCACAGGAGACGGACCATAAGGTGCCCGGGGCAGCAATATCCCCTTGGAGACAAGTCGGCTGGAGGACGATGTATCGAATCTGGACGGAATGTGAGTGTTCCGTCTTCATTAGGAGGCCCTTGGAGACAAACCGGCTGGAGGACGATGTATTGAATGGCGATGCAATTTTAGTTTTCCATCGTCATTAGGAGGCCCTGAACGTTACAATTAACATCAGTTTTGCGTCGGATTCGAAAATCTAGACTCACAGGAGACGAATCGTATGGTGTCCGAGGCAGCAATATCCCCTTGGAGACAAGACGGCTGGAGGACGATTTATTGAATCGCGACGCAATTTGTGTGTTCCATCGTCATTATGAGGCCCTGAACGTTACAATTAACCATCAGTTTTGCGTCGGATTCGAAAATCTAGACTGACAGGAGACGGGTCATAAGGTGCCCGAGGCAGCAATATCCCCTTGGATACAAATCGGCTGGAGGACGATGTATTAAATCGCGATGCAATTTTAGTTTTCCATCGTCATTAGGAGGCCCCGATCGTTACAATTAACATCAGTTTTGCGTCCGATTCGAAAATCTAGACTCACTGGAAACGGAGCATAAGGTACCCGAGGCAGTAATATCCCCTTGGAGACAAGTCGTCTGGAGGACGATGTATTGAAACGCGATGCAATTTGAGTTTTCCATCGCCATTAGGAGGCCCTGAACGATACAATTAACTATCAGTTTTGCGTCCGATTCGAGAATCAAGACTCACAGGAGACGGTCCAATAGGTGCCCATGGCAGCACTATCCCCTTGTAGACAAGTCGGCTGGAGGAGGATGTATTGAATCTGGACGGAATGTGAGTGCTCCATCGTCATTAGGAGGCCCTGAACGTTACAATTAACGATCAGTTTTGCGTCGGATTCAAAAATCTAGACTCACAGGAGACGGAACATAAGGTGCCCGAGGAAGCAATATTCCCTTGGAGACAAGTCGGCTGGAGGACTATGTATTGAATTTCGTCGCAATTTGATTCTTCCCTCGTCATTAGGAGGCCCTGAACGTTTCAATTAACTATCAGTTTTGCGTCCGATTCGAAGATCTAGACTCACAATAAGCTGTCCGATGCAGCAAATCCACTTGGAATCAAGTCACCTGGAGGAAGATTTATTGAATCGCGACGCAATTTGAGTGTTCCATCGTCATTAGGAGGCCCTGAACGTTACAATTAACTTCAGTTTTGCGTCGGATTCGAAAATCTGCACTCACAGCAGACGGACCATAAGGTGCCCGAGGCAGCAATATCCCCTTGGAGACAAGTCGGCTGGAGGAAGATTTATTGAATTTCGACGCAATTTGAGTGTTCCATCGTCATTAGGAGGCCCTGAACGTTACAATTAACCATCAGTTTTGCGTCGGATTCGAAAATCTAGACTCACAGGAGACGGACCATAAGGTGCCGGAGGCTGCAATATCCCCTTCGAGAAGAGTCGGCTGGAGGACGATGTATTGAATCTCGTCGCAATTTGAGTATTCCCTCGTCATTAGGAGGCCCTGAACGTTACAATTAACCATCAGTTTTGCGTCGGATTCGACAATCTAGACTCACAGGAGCTGCCCGAAGCAGCAAAATCCCCTTGGAGACAAGTCGGCTGGAGGACGATGAATTGAATCGCGATGCAATTTTTGTTTTCCATTGTCATTAGGAGGCCCTGAACGTTACAATTAACCATCAGTTTTTCGTCGGATTCGAAAATCTAGACTCACAGGAGACGGACCATATGGCGTCCGAGGCAGCAATATCCACTTGGAGACAAGTCGGCTGGAGGACGATATATTGAATCACGATGCAATTTTTGTTTTCCATCGTCATTAGGAGGCCCTGAACGTTACAATTAACTATCAGTTTTGCGTCGGATTCGAAAATCTAGGCTCATAGTATGTGCCCGAAACAGCAATATCCCCTTGGAGACAAGTCGGCTGGAGGACGATGTATTGAATCGCGATGCAATTTGAGTTTTCCATCGCTATTAGGAGGCACTGAACGTTACAATTAACTATCAGTTTTGCGTCCGATTCGAAAATCTAGACTCACAGGAGACAGACCAAAAGGTGCCCGAGGCAGCAATATCCCCTTGGAGACAAGTCGGCTGGAGGAAGATTTATTGAATTTCGACGCAATTTGAGTTTTCCATCGTCACTAGGAGGCCCTGAACGTTACAATTAACCATCAGTTTTGCGTCGGATTCGACAACCTAGACTCACAGGAGCTGCCCGAAGCAGCAAAATCCCCTTGGAGACAAGTCGGCTGGACGACGATGTATTGAATCGCGATACAATTTTAGTTTTCCATCGTCATTAGGAGGCCCTCAAAGTTACAATTAACCATCAGTTTTGCGTCGGATTCGAAAATCTAGACTCACAGGAGACGGACAATAAGGTGCCGGAGGCAGCAATATCCCCTTGGAGAAGAGTCGGCTGGAGGACGATGTATTGAATCTCGTCGCAATTTGAGTGTTCCCTCGTCATTAGGAGGCCCTGAACGTTACAATTAACTATCAGTTTTGCGTCCGATTCAAAAATCTAAACTCACAGGAGACAACCCATAAGGTGCCCGAGGCAGCAATATCACCTTGGAGACAAGTCGGCTGGAGGACGATATACTGAATCTGGACGGAATGTGAGTGATCCATCGTCATTAGGAGGCCATGAACGTTATAATTAACCATCAGTTATGCGTCGGATTCGAAAATCTAGACTCACAGGAGACGGACCATAAGGTGCCCGCGGCTGCAATATCCCCTTGGAGACAAGTCGGCTGGAGGACGATGTATTGAATCGCGATGCAAATTGAGATTTCCATCGTCATTAGGAGGCCCTGAATATTACAATTAACATCAGTTTTGCGTCCGATTCGAAAGTCTAGACTCACAGGAGACGGAGCATTATTTTCACGAGGCAGCAATATCCCCTTGGAGACAAGTCTGCTGGAGGACGATATATTGCATCGCGATTCAATTTGCGTTTTCCATCGCCATTAGGAGGCCCTGAACGTTACAATTAACTATCAGTTTTGCGTCCGATTCGAAAATCTAGACTCACAGGAGACGGACCATAAGGTGCCCGAGGTAGCAATATCCCCTTGGAGACAAGTCGGCTGGAGGACGATGTGTTGAATCTGGACGGAATGTGAGTGTTCTATCGTCATTAGGAGGCCCTGACCGTTACAACTAACCATGAGTTTTGCGTCGGATTCGAAAATCTAGACTCACAACAGACGTACAACAAGGTGCCCGAGGCAGCAATATCCCCTTGAAGACACGTCGGCTGGAGGACGATGTATTGAATCGCGATGCAATTTGAGATTTCCATCGTCATTAGGATGCCTTGAATGATGCAATTAACATCAGTTTCGCATCCGATTCGAAAATCTAGTCTCACAGGAGTCAGACCATAAGGTGCCCGAGGCAGCAATATGCCCTTGGAGACAAGTAGGCTGGAGGACGATGTATTGAATCGCGATGCAATTTGAGTTTCCCATCGCCATTAGGAGGCCCTGAACGTTACAATTAACTATCAGTTTTGCCTCGGATTCGAAAATCTAGACTCACAGGAGACGGACCATAAGGTGCCCGAGGCAGCAATATCCCCTTGGAGACAAGTCGGCTGGAGGACGATGTATTGAAACTCATCGCTAATTGAGTGTTCCCTCGTCATTAGGAGGCCCTGAACGTTACAATTATCTATCAGTTTGGCGTCTGATTGTAAAACCTAGACTAGCAGGAGACGGGGGATAAGGTGCCCGAGGCAGTAATATCCCCTTGGAGACAAGTCGGCTGGAGGAAGATTTATTGAATCGCGACGCAATTTGAGTGATCCATCGTCATTAGGAGGCCCTGAACGTTACAATTAACCATCAGTTTAGCGTCGGATTCGAAAATCTAGACTCACAGGAGACGCACCATAAGGTGCCCGAGGTAGCAATATCCCCTTGGAGACAAGTCGGCTGGAGGACGATGTATTGAATCTGGACGGAATGTGAGTGTTCCATCGTCATTAGGAGGCCCTGAACGTTACAATTAACCATCCGTTTTGCGTCGGATTCGAAAATCTGGACCCACAGGAGACGGACCATAAGGTGCCCGAGGCAGCAATATCCCCTTGGAGACAAGTGGGCTGGAGGACGATGTATTGAATCTCGTCGCTAATTGAGTGTTCCCTCGTCATTAGGAGGCCAAGAACGTTACAATTAACTCTCAGTTTTGCGTCCGATTGTAAAATCTAGACTCGCAGGAGACGGGGGATAAGGTGCCCGAGGCAGTAATATCCCCTTGGAGACAAGTCGGCTGGAGGACGATTTATTGAATCGCGACGCAAATTGAGTGTTCCATCGTCATTAGGAGGCGTCCGATTTGAAAATCTAGACTCACAGGAGACGGACCATAAGGTGCCCGAGGCAGCAATATCCCCTTGGAGACAAGTCGTCTGGAGGACGATGTATTTAATCGCTATGCAATTTGAGTTTTCCATCGTCATTAGGAGGCCCTGAACGTTACAATTAACTATCAGTTTTCCGTCCGATTCGAAAAGCTAGAGTAAAAAGAGAGCGACCATAAGGTGCCCAAGGCAGCAATATCGCCTTGGAGACAAATCGGCTAGAGGACGATGTATTGAATCGCGATGCAAATTGAGTTTTCCATCGCTTTTAGGAGACACTGAACATTACAATTAACTATCAGTTTTGCGTCCGATTTGAAAATCTAGACTCACAGGAGACGGACCATAAGGTGCCCGAGGCAGCAATATCCCCTTGGAGACAAGTCGGATGGAGGACGATGTATCGAATCTGGACGGAATGTGAGTGTTCCGTCTTCATTAGGAGGCCCTTGGAGACAAACCGGCTGGAGGACGATGCATTTTAGTTTTCCATCGTCATTAGGAGGCCCTGAACGTTACAATTAACCCTCAGTTTTGCGTCGGATTCGAAAATATAGACTCACAGGAGACGAACCGTATGGTGTCCGAGGCAGCAATATCCCCTTGGAGACAAGACGGCTGGAGGACGATTTATTGAATCGCGATGCAATTTGTGTGTTCCATCGTCATTATGAGGCCCTGAACGTTACAATTAACCATCAGTTTTGCGTCGGATTCGAAAATCTAGACTGACAGGAGACGGGTCATAAGGTGCCCGAGGCAGCAATATCCCCTTGGATACAAATCGGCTGGAGGACGATGTATTGAATCGCGATGCAATTTTAGTTTTCCATCGTCATTAGGAGGCCCTGAACGTTACATTTAACAATCAGTTTTGCGTGGGATTCGAAAATCTAGGCTTCACAGGAGACGAACCGTATGGTGTCGAGGCAGCAATATCCCCTTGGAGACAAGGCGGCTGGAGGACGATTTATTGAATCGCGACACAATTTGTGTGTTCCATCGTCATTACGAGGCACTGAACGTTACAATTAACCATCAGCTTTGCGTCGGATTTGAATATCTAGACTCACAGGAGACGGACCATAAGGTGCCCGAGGCAGCAATATCCCCTTGGAGACAAGTCGGCTGGAGGACGATGTATTGAGTCGCGATGCAATTTGAGATTTCCATCGTCATTAGGAAGCCCTGATCGTTACAATTAACATCAGTTTTGCGTCCGATTCGAAAATCTAGACTCACTGGAAACGGAGCATAAGGTACCCGAGGCAGTAATATCCCCTTGGAGACAAGTCGTCTGGAGGACGATGTATTGAAACGCGATGCAATTTGAGTTTTCCATCGCCATTAGGAGGCCCTGAACGTTACAATTAACTATCAGTTTTGCGTCCGACTCGAACAAAAGACTTACAGGAGACGGACCATAAGGTGCCCGAGGCAGCAATATCTCCTTGGAGACAAGTCGGCTGGAGGACGATGTATTGAATCTGGACGGAATGTGAGTGCTCCATCGTCATTAGGAGGCCCTGAACGTTACAATTAACGATCAGTTTTGCGTCGGATTCGAAAATCTAGACTCACAGGAGACGGACCATAAGGTGCCCGAGGAAGCAATATTCCCTTGGAGACAAGTCGGCTGGAGGACTATGTATTGAATTTCGTCGCAATTTGATTCTTCCCTCGTCATTAGGAGGCCGTGAACGTTACAATTAATTATCAGTTTTGCGTCGGATTTGAAAATCTAGACTCACAGGAGACGCACCATAAGGTGCCCGAGGCAGCAATATCCCCTTAGAGACAAGTCGGCTGGAGGACGATGTATAGAATCTGGACTGAATGTGAGTGTTCCATCGTCATTTGGAGGCCCTGAACGTTACAATTAACCATCAGTTTTGCGTCGGATTCGAAAATCTGCACTCACAGGAGACGGACCATAAGGTGCCCGAGGCAGTAATATCCCCTTGGAGACAATTCGGTTGGAGGACGATGTACTGAATCGCGATGCAATTTGAGTTTTCCATCGTCATTAGGTGGCCCTGAACGTTTCAATTAACTATCAGTTTTGCGTCGGATTCGAAAATCTAGACTAAAAGGAGAGCGACCATAAGGTGCCCAAGGCAGCAATATCGCCTTGGAGACAAATCGGCTAGAGGACGATGTATTGAATCGCGATGCAATTTGAGTTTTCCATCGCTATTAGGAGACACTGAACATTACAATTAACTATCAGTTTTGCGTCCGATTTGAAAATCTAGACTCACAGGAGACGGACCATAAGGTGCCCGAGGCAGCAATATCCCCTTGGAGACAAGTCGGCTGGAGGACGATGTATCGAATCTGGACGGAATGTGAGTGTTCCGTCTTCATTAGGAGGCCCTTGGAGACAAATCGGCTGGAGGATGATGTATTGCATCGCGATGCAATTTGGGTTTTCCATCGCCATTACGAGGCCCTGAATGTTGCAATTATCATCAGTTTTCCATCCGATTCAAAAATCTAGACTCACAGGAGACGGACCATAAGGTGCCCCAGGCACAAATATCCCCTTGGAGACAAGTAGGCTAGAGGACGATGTATTGAATCGCGATGCAATTTGAGTTTTCCATCGCCATTAGGAGGCCCTGAACGTTACAATTAACTATCGGTTTTGCGTCCGATTCGAAAATCTAGACTCACAGGAGACGGACCATAAGGTGCCCGAGGTAGCAATATCCCCTTGGAGACAAGTCGGCTGGAGGACGATGTATTGAATCTGGACGGAATGTGAGTGTTCCATCGTCATTAGGAGGCCCTGACCGTTACAACTAACCATGAGTTTTGCGTCGGATTCGAAAATCTAGACTCACAAGAGACGCACCATAAGGTGCCCGAGGCAGCAATATCCCCTTGGACCCACGTCGGCTGGAGGACGATGTATTGAATCGCTATGCAATTTGAGTTTCCCATCGCCATTAGGAGGCCCTGAACGTTACAATTAAACTATCAGTTTTGTGTCCGATTTGAAAATCTTGACTCACAGGAGACGGACCATAAGGTGCCCGAGGCAGCAATATCCCCTTGGAGACAAGTCGGCTGGAGGACGATGTATTGAATCTGGACGGAATGTGAGTGTACCATCGTCATTAGGAGGCCCTGAACGTTACAATTAACCATCAGTTTTGCGTCGGATTCGAAAATCTAGACTCACAGATGATGCCCGAAGCAGCAAAATCCCCTTGGAGACAAGTCGGCTGGACGACGATGTATTGAATCGCGATGCAATTTTAGTTTTATATCGTCATTAGGATGAACTGAACGTTACAATTAGTCATCAGTTTTGGGTCGGATTCGAAAATCTAGACTCACAGGAGACGGACTATATGGTGTCCGAGGCTGCAATATCCCCTTGGAGACAAGTCGGCTGGAGGACGATGTATTGAATCTGGACGGAATGTGAGTGTTCCATCGTCATTAGGAGGCCCTGAACGTTACAATCAACCATCAGTTTTGCGACGGATTCTTAAATCTGCACTCACAGGAGACGGACCATAAGGTGCCCGAGGCAGCAATATCCCCTTGGAGACAAGTCGGTTGGAGGACTATGTATTGAATCGCGATGCAATTTGAGTTTTCCATCGTCATTAGGAGGCCCTGAACGTTGCAATTAACTATCAGTTTTGCGTCCGATTCGAAAATCTAGACCCACAAGAGACTGACCATAAGGTGTCCGAGGCACCAAATCCCCTTGGAGACAACTCACCTGGAGGAAGATTTATTGAATCGCGACGGAATTTGAGTGTTCCATCGTCATTAGGAGGCTCTGAACGTTACAATTAACCATAAGTTTTTCGTCGGATTCGAAAATCTGCACACACAGGAGACGGACCATTAGGTGCCCGAGGAAGCAATATCCCCTTGGAGACAAGTCGGTTGGAGGACGATGTATTGAATCGCGATGCAATTTGAGTTTTCCATCGTCATTAGGAGGCCCTGAACGTTACAATTAACTATCAGTTTTGCGTCCGATTCGAAAATCTAGACTCACAGGAGGTGTCCGAGGCAGCAAATCCCCTTGTAGACAAATCACCTGGAGGAACATTTATTGAATCGCGACGCAATTTGAGTGTTCCATCGTCATTAGGAGGACCTGAACGTTACAATTAACCATCAGTTTTGCGTCGGATTCGAAAATCTAGACTCTCAGGAGACAAACCGTATGGTGTCCGAGGCAGCAATATCCCCTTGGAGACAAGTCGTCTGGAGGACGATGTATTGAAACGCGATGCAATTTGAGATTTCCATCGCCGTTAGGAGGCCCTGAACGTTACAATTAACTATCAGTTTTTCGTCCGATTCGAAAATCAAGACCCACAGGAGACGGACCAAAAGGTGCACATGGCAGCAATATCCCCTTGTAGACAAGTCGGCTGGAAGAGGATGTATTGAATCTGGACGGAATGTGAGTATTCCATCGTCATTAGGAGGCCCTGAGCGTTCAATTAACGATCAGTTTTGCGTCCGATTCGAAAATCTAGACTGACAGGAGACTGACCATAAGGTGTCCGAGGCAGCAAATACCCATGGAGACAAATCACCTGGAAAAGATTTATTGAATCGCGACGCAATTTGAGTGTTCCATCGTCATTAGGAGGCCCTGAACGTTACAATTAACCATCAGTTTTGCGTCGGAATCGAAAATCTAGACTCACAGGAGACAAACCGTACGGTGTCCGAGGCAGCAATATCCCCTTGGAGACAAGTCGGCTGGAGGACGATTTATTGAATCGCGACGCAATTTGTGTGTATCATCGTCATTACGAGGCCCTGAACGTTACAATTAACCATCAGTTTTGCGTCCGATTCGAAATTCTAGACTCACAGGAGACTGACCATAAAGTGTCCGAGGCAGCAAATCCCCTAGGAGGCAAGTCAGCTGGAGGAAGATTTATTGAATCGCGACGCAATTAGAGTGTTCCATCGTCATTAGGAGGCCCTGAAAGTTACTATTTACCATCAGTTTTGCGTCGGATTCGAAAATCCATACTGACATTAGTAGGACCATATGGTGCCCGAGGCAGCAATATCCTCTTGGAGACAAATCGGCTGGAGGAAGATGTCTTGAATGGCGATGCAATTTTAGTTTTCCATCGTCATTAGGAGGCCCTGAACGTTACAATTAACCATCAGTTTTGCGTCGGATTCGAAAATCTAGACTCACAGGAGACGAACCGTATGGTGTCCGAGGCAGCAATATCCCCTTGGAGACAAGTCGGCTGGAGGACGATTTATTGAATCGCGACGCAATTTGTGTGTTCCATCGTCATTAGGAGGCCCTGAACGATACAATTAACCATCAGTTTTGCGTCCGATTCGAAAATCTAGATTCACAGGAGACGGACCATAAGGTTCCCGAGGCAGCAATAACCCCTTGGAGACAAGTCTGCTGGTGGACGATGTATTGAATCGCGATGCAATTTGAGATTCCTATCGTCATTAGGATGCCCTGAATGATGCAATTAACATCAGTTTAGCGTCCGATTCGAAAATCTAGACTCACAGGAGACATACCATAAGGTGACCGAGGCAGCAATTTCGCCTTAGAGACAAGTAGGCTGGAGGACGATGTATTGAATCGCGATGCAATTTGAGTTTCCCATCGCCATTAGGAGGCCCTGAACGTTACAATTAACTATCAGTTTTGCGTCCGATTCGAAAATCTTGACTCACAGGAGACGGACCATAAGGTGCCCGAGGCAGCAATATCCCCTTGGAGACAAGTCGGCTGGAGGACGATGTATTGAATCTGGACGGAATGTGAGTGTTCCATCGTCATTAGGAGGCCCTAAACGTTACAATTAACCATCTGTTTTGCGTCGGATTCGAAAATCTATACTCACAGGAGACTGACCATAAGGTGATCGAGGCTGCAATATCCCCTTGGAGACAAGTCGGCTGGAGGACGATGTATCGAATCTGGACGGAATGTGAGTGTTCCGTCATCATTAGGGGGCCCTTGGAGACAAATCGGCTGGAGGACGATGTATTGAATGGCGATGCAATTTTAGTTTTCCATCGTCATTAGGAGGCCCTGAACGTTACAATTAACCATCAGTTTTGCGCCGGATTCGAAAATCTTGACTCACAGGAGACGAACCGTATGGTGTCCGAGGCAGCAATATCCCCTTGGAGACAAGACGGCTGTAGGACGATTTATTGAATCGCGACGCAATTTGTGTGTTCCATCCTCATTATGAGGCCCTCAAAGTTACAATTAACCATCAGTTTTGCGTCGGATTCGAAAATCTAGACTGACAGGAGACGGGTCATAAGGTGCCCGAGGCAGCAATATCCCCTTGGATACAAATCGGCTGGAGGACGATGTATTGAATCGCGATGCAATTTTAGTTTTCCATCGTCATTAGGAGGCCCTGAACGTTACATTTAACCATCAGTTTTGCGTCGGATTCGAAAATCTAGGCTTCACAGGAGATGAACCGCATGGTGTCCGAGGCAGCAATATCCCCTTGGAGACAAGGCGGCTGGAGGATGATTTATTGAATCGCGACGCAATTTGTGTGTTCCATCGTCATTAGGAGGCCCTGAACGTTACAATTCACCATCAGTTTTGCGTCGGATTTGAAAATCTCGACTCACAGGAGACGGACCATAAGGTGCCCGAGGCAGCAATATCCCCTTGGAGACAAGTCGGCTGGAGGACGATGTATTGAGTCGCGATGCAATTTGAGATTTCCATCGTCATTAGAAAGCCCTGATCGTTACAATTAACATCAGTTTTGCGTCCGATTCGAAAATCTAGACTCACTGGAGACGGAGCATAAGGTTCCCGAGGCAGTAATATTCCCTTGGAGACAAGTCGTCAGGAAGACGATGTATTGAAACGCGATCCAATTTGAATTTTCCATCGCCATTAGGAGGCCCTGAACGTTACAATTAACTATGTTTTGCGTCCGATTCGAAAATCTAGACTCAGAGGAGACGGACCTTAAGGTGCCCGAGGCAGCAATATCCCCTTGGAGACAAGTCGGCTGGAGGACGATGTATTGAATCTGGACGGAATGTGGGTGTTCCATCGTCATTTGGAGGCCCTGAACGTTACAATCAACCATCAGTTTTGCTTCGGATTCGAAAATCTGCACTCACAGGAGACGGACCATAAGGTGCCCGAGGCAGCAATATCCCCTTGGAGACAAGTTGGTTGGAGGACGATGTATTGAATCGCGATGCAATTTCAGTTTTCCATCGTCATTAGGAGGCCCTGAACGTTACAATTAACTATCAGTTTTGCGTCCGATTCGAAAATCTAGACTCACAGGAGACTGACCATAAGGTGTCCGAGGAAGCAAATCCCCTTGGAGACAAGTCACCTGGAGGAAGATTTATTGAATCGCGACGCAATTTGAGTGTTCCATCGTCATTAGGAGGCCCTGAACGTTACAATTAACTATCAGTTTTGCGTCGGATTCGAAAATCTAGACTGACACGAGACGGACCATAAAATGCCCAAGGCAGCTATATCCCCTTGGACACAAATGGGCTGGGGGACGATTTATTGAATCGCGACGCAATTTGTGTGTTTCATCGTCATTAGGAGGCCCTGAACGTTACAATTAACCATCAGTTTTGCGTCCGATTCGAAAATCTAGACTCACAGGGGACGAAGCATACGGTTCCCGAGGCAGCAATATCCCCTTGGAGACAAGTCGTCTGGAGGACGATGTATTGAAACGCGATGCAATTTGAGATTTGCATCGCCGTTAGGAGGCCTTGAACGTTACAATTAACTATCAGTTTTGCGTCCGATTCGAAAATCAAGACCCACAGGAGACGGACAATAAGGTGCCCGAGGAAGCAATATCCCCTAGGACACAAGACGGCTGGAGGACGATGTATTGAATTTCGTCGCAATTTGAGTGTTCCCTCGTCATTAGGAGGCCGTGAACGTTACAATTAACTATCAGTTTTGCGTCCGATTTGAAAATCTAGACTCACAGGCGACGGACCATAAGGTGCCCGAGGCAGCAATATCCCTTGGAGACAAGTCGGCTGGATAACGATGTATTGAATCTGGACGGAATGTGAGTGTTCCATCGTCATTTGGTGGCCCTGAACGTTACAATTAACCATCAGTTTTGCGTCGGATTCGAAAATCTGCACACACAGGAGACGGACCATTAGGTGCCCGAGGCTGCAATATCCCCTTGGAGACAAGTCGGTTGGAGGACGATGTATTGAATCGCGATGCAATTTGAGTTTTCCATCGTCATTAGGAGGCCCTGAACGTTACAATTAACTATCAGTTTTGCGCCGGATTCGAAAATCTAGACTCACAGGAGACTCACCATAAGGTGAACGAGGCAGCAAATCCCGTTGGATACAAATCACCTGGAGGAAGATTTATTGAATCGCGACGCAATTTGAGTGTTCCATCGTCATTAGGAGGCCCTGAACGTTACAATTAACCATCAGTTTTGCGTCGGATTCGAAAATCTAAACTCACAGGAGACAAACCGAATGGTGTCCGAGGCAGCAATATCCCCTTGGAGACAAGTCGGCTGGAGGACGATTTATTGAATCGCGACGCAATTTGTGTGTTTCATCGTTATTAGGAGGCCCTGAACGTTACAATTAACCATCAGTTTTGCGTCGGATTCGAAAATCTAGACTCACAAGAGACGGAACATAAGGTGCCCGAGGCAGCAATATCCCCTTGGAGACAAATCGGCTGGAGGACGATGTCTTGAATGGCGATGCAATTTTAGATTTCCATCGTCATTAGGAGGCCCTGAACGTTACAATTAACCATCAGTTTTGCGTCGGATTCGAAAATCTAGACTCACAGGAGACGAACCGTATGGTGTCCGAGGCAGCAATATCCCCTTGGAAACAAGTCGGCTGGAGGACGATTTATTGAATCGCGACGCAATTTGTGTGTTCCATCGTCATTATCAGGCCCTGAACGTTACAATTAACCATCAGTTTTGCGTCGGATTCGCAAATCTAGACTCACAGGAGACGGACCATAGGGTGTCCGAGGCAGCAAATCCCCTCTGAGACAAGTCGGCTGGAGGAAGCTTTATTGAATCGCGACGCAATTTGAGTGTTCCATCGTCATTGCGAGGCCCTGAAAGTTACAATTAACCATCAGTTTTGCTACGTATTCGAAAATCTGCACTCACAGTAGACGGACCATAAGGTGCCCGAGGCAGCAATGTCCCCTTGGAGTCAAGTCGGTTGGAGGACGATGTATTGAATCGCGATGCAATTTGAGTTTTCCATCGTAATTAGGATGCCCTGAACGTTACAAGTAACTATCAGTTTTGCGTCCGATTCGAAAATCTAGACTCACAGGAGACGGACCATAAGGTGTCCGAGGCAGTAAGTCCCCTAGGAGACAAGTCAGCTGGAGGAACATTTACTGAATCGCGACGCAATTTGAGTGTTCCATCGTCATTAGGAGGCCCTGAACGTTGCAATTTACCATCAGTTTTGCGTCGGATTCGAAAATCTATACTGACATTAGACGGACCATGTGGTTCCCGAGGCAGCAATATCCCCTTGGAGACAAATCGGCTGGAGGACGATGTCTTGAATGGCGATGCAGTTTTAATTTTCCATCCTCATTAGGAGGCCCTGAACGTTACAGTTAACCATCAGTTTTGCGTCGGATTCGAAAATCTAGACTCACAGGAGACGAACCGTATGGTGTCCGAGGCAGCAATATCCCCTTGGAGACAAGTCGGCTGGAGGACGATTTATTGAATCGCGACGCAATTTGTGTGTTCCATCGTCATTAGGAGGCCCTGAACGTTACAATTAACCATCAGTTTTGCGATGTATTCGAAAATCGGCACTCACAGGAGACGGACCATAAGGTTCCAGAGGCAGCAATATCCCCTTGGAGACAAGTCTGCTGGCGGATGGTGTATTGCATCGCGATGCAATTTGGGTTTTCCATCGCCATTAGGAGGCCCTGAACGTTACAATTAACCGTCAGTTTTGCGTCGGATTCGAAAATCTAGACTCACAGGAGAAGGACCATAACGTGCATGAGGCAGCAATATCCCCTTGGAGCCACGTCGGCTGGAGGACGATGTATTGAATCGCGATGCAATTTGATATTCCTATCGTAATTAGGAGGCCCTGAATGTTGCAATTATCATCAGTTTTGCATCCGATTCAAAAATCTAGACTCACAGGAGACGGACCATAAGGTGACCCAGGCACAAATATCCAATTGGAGACAAGTAGGCTAGAGGAGGATGTATTGAATCGCGATGCAATTTGAGTTTTCCATCGCCATTAGGAGGCCCTGAACGTTACAATTAACTATCGGTTTTGCGTCCGATTCGAAAATCTAGACTCACAGGAGACGGACCATAAGGTGCCCGAGGTAACAATATCCCCTTGGAGACAAGTCGGCTGAAGGACGATGTATTGAATCTGGACGGAATGTGAGTGTTCCATCGTCATTAGGAGGCCCTCACCATTACAACTAACCATGAGTTTTGCGTCGGATTCGAAAATCTAGACTCACAAGAGACGTACCATAAGGTGCCCGAGGCAGCAATATCACCTTGGACACACGTCCGCTGGAGGACGATGTATTGAATCGCGATGCAATTTGAGATTTCCATCGTCATTAGGATGCCCTGAATGATGCAATTAACAGGAGTTTTGCGTCCGATTTGAAAATCTAGACTCACAGGAGACATACCATAAGGTGCCCGGGGCAGCAATATCCCCTTGGAGACAAGTAGGCTGGAGGACGATGTATTGAATCGCGATGCAATTTGAATTTCCCATCGCCATTAGGAGGCCCTGAACGTTCAATTAACCATCAGTTTTGGGTCGGATTCGAAAATCTAGACTCACAGGAGACTGACCATAAGGTGTCCGAGGCAGCAAATCCCCTTGGAGACAAATCACCTGGAGGAAGATTTATTGAATCGCAATGCAATTTGAGTGTTCCATCGTCATTAGGAGGCCCTGAACGTTACAATTTACCATCAGTTTTGCGTCGGATACGAAAATCTATACTGACATTAGACGGACCATATGGTGCCCGAGGTAGCAATATCCCATTGGAGACAAATCGGCTGGAGGACGATGTCTTGAATGGCGATGCAATTTTAATTTTCCATCCTCATTAGGAGGCCCTGAACGTTACAATTAACCATCAGTTTTGCGTCGGATTCGAAAATCTAGACCCACAGGAGACGAACCGTATGGTGTCCGAGGCAGCAATATCCCCTTGGAGACAAGTCGGCTGGAGGACGATTTATTGAATCGCGACGCAATTTGTGTGTTCCATCGTCATTAGGAGGCCCTGAACGTTCAATTAACCATCAGTTTTGCGTCGGATTCGAAAATCTAGACTCACCGGAGACCGTCCATAGGGTGTCCGAGGCAGCATATCCTCTCGGAGACAAGTCGGCTGGAAGAAGCTTTATTGAATCGCGACGCAATTTGAGTGTTCCATCGTCATTGGGAGGCCCTGAACGTTACAATTAACCATCAGTTTTGCGACGTATTCGAAAATCTGCACTCACAGGAGACGGACCATACGGTTCCAGAGGCAGCAATATCCCCTTGGAGTCAAATCGGCTGGAGGACGATGTATTGAATCGCGATGCAATTTGAGTGTTCCATCGTCATTACGAGGCTCTGAACGTTACGATTAACCGTCAGTTTTGCGTCGGATTCGAAAATCTAGATCACAGGAGAAGGACCATAAGGTGCCCGAGACAGCAATATCCCCTTGGAGACACGTCGGCTGGAGGACGATGTATTGAATCGCGATGCAATTTGAGATTCCTATCGTAATTAGGAGGCCCTGAATGTTGCAATTATCATCAGTTTTGCATCCGATTCAAAAATCTAGACTCACAGGAGACGGACCATAAGGTGCCCCAGGCACAAATATCCCCTTGGAGACAAGTAGGCTAGAGGACGATGTATTGAATTGCGATGCAATTTGAGTTTTCCATCGCCATTAGGAGGCCCTGAACGTTACAATTAACTATCGGTTTTGCGTCCGATTCGAAAATCTAGTCTCACAGGAGACGGACCATAAGGTGCCCTAGGTAGCAATATCCCCTTGGAGACAAGCAGGCTGGAGGACGATGTATTGAATCGCGATGCAATTTGAGTTTCCCATCGCCATTAGGAGGCCCTGAACGTTACAATTAATCATCAGTTTTGGGTCGGATTCGAAAATCTAGACTCACAGGAGACGGACTATATGGTGTCCGAGGCTGCAATATCCCCTTGGAGACAAGTCGGCTGGAGGACGATGTATTGTATCTGGACGGAATGTGAGTGTTCCATCGTCATTAGGAGGCCCTGAACGTTACAATCAACCATCAGTTTTGCGTCGGATTCGAAAATCTGCACCCACAGGAGACGGACCATAAGGTGCCCGAGGCAGCAATATCCCCTTGGAGACATGTCGGTTGGAGGACGATGTATTGTATCGCGATGCAATTTGAGTTTTCCATCGTCATTAGGAGGCCCTGAACGTTACAAATAACTATCAGTTTTGCGTCCGATTCGAAAATCTAGACCCACAGGAGACTGACCATAAGGTGTCCGAGGCAGCAAATCCCCTTGCAGACAAGTCACCTGGGAAAGATTTATTGAATCGCGACGCAATTTGAGTGTTCCTTCGTCATTAGGAGGCCCTGAACGTTACAATTAACTATCAGTTTTGCGTCGGATTCGAAAATCTAGACTGACACGAGACGGACCATAAGGTGACCGAGGCAGCAATATCCCCTTGGAGGCAAATCGGCTGGAGGACGATGTATGGAATGGCGATGCAATTTGAGTTTTCCATCGTCATTAGGAGGCCCTGAACGTTACAATTAACCATAAGTTTTGCGTCGGATTCGAAAATCTAGACTCACAGGAGACAAACCGTATGGTGTCCGAGGCAGCAATATCCCCTTGGAGACAAGTCGGCTGGAGGACGATTTATTGAATCGCGACGCAATTTGTGTGTTTCATCGTAATTAGGAGGCCCTGAACGTTACAATTAACCATCAGTTTTGCGTCCGATTCAAAAATCTAGACTCCCGAGGCAGCAATATCCCCTTGGAGACAAGTCGTCTGGAGGACGATGTATTGAAGCGCGATGCAATTTGAGATTTCCATCGCCGTTAACAGGCCCTGAACGTTACAATTAACTATCAGTTTTGCGTCCGATTCGAAAATCAAGACCCACAGGAGACGGACCAAAAGGTGCACATGGCAGCAATATCCCCTTGTAGACAAGTCGGCTGGAAGAGGATGTATTGAATCTGGACGGAATGTGAGTGTTCCATCGTCATTAGGATGCCATGAACGTTCAATTAACGATCAGTTTTGCGTCGGATTCGAAAATCTAGACTCACAGGAGACGAACCATAAGGTGTCCGAGGCAGTAAATCCCCTAGGAGACAAGTCAGCTGGAGGAAGATTTATTGAATCGCAATGCAATTTGAGTGTTCCATCGTCATTAGGAGGCCCCGAACGTTACAATTTACCATCAGTTTTGCGTCGGATACGAAAATCTATACTGATATTAGACGGACCATATGGTGCCCGAGGCAGCAATATCCCATTGGAGACAAATCGGCTGGAGGACGATGTCTTGAATGGCGATGCAAATTTAATTTTCCATCCTCATTAGGAGGCCCTGAACGTTACAATTAACCATCAGTTTTGCGTCGGATTCGAAAATCTAGACCCACAGGAGACGAACCGTATGGTGTCCGAGGCAGCAATATCCCCTTGGAGACAAGTCGGCTGGAGGACGATTTATTGAATCGCGACGCAATTTGTGTGTTCCATCGTCATTAGGAGGCCCTGAACGTTCAATTAACCATCAGTTTTGCGTCGGATTCGAAAATCTAGACTCACAGGAGACGGACAATAGGGTGTCCGAGGCAGCAAATCCCCTCGGAGACAAGTCGGCTGGAAGAAGCTTTATTGAATCGCGACGCAATTTGAATGTTCCATCGTCATTGGGAGGCCCTGAACGTTACAATTAACCATCAGTTTTGCGTCGGATTCGAAAATCTAGACTCACAGGAGACGAACCGTATGGTGTCCGAGGCAGCAATATCCCCTTGGAAACAAGTCGGCTGGAGGACGATTTATTGAATCGCGACGCAATTTGTGTGTTCCATCGTCATTATCAGGCCCTGAACGTTACAATTAACCATCAGTTTTGCGTCAGATTCGCAAATCTAGACTCACAGGAGACGGACCATAGGGTGTCCGAGGCAGCAAATCCCCTCTGAGACAAGTCGGCTGGAGGAAGCTTTATTGAATCGCGACGCAATTTGAGTGTTCCATCGTCATTGCGAGGCCCTGAAAGTTACAATTAACCATCAGTTTTGCTACGTATTCGAAAATCTGCACTCACAGTAGACGGACCATAAGGTGCCCGAGGCAGCAATGTCCCCTTGGAGTCAAGTCGGTTGGAGGACGATGTATTGAATCGCGATGCAATTTGAGTTTTCCATCGTAATTAGGATGCCCTGAACGTTACAAGTAACTATCAGTTTTGCGTCCGATTCGAAAATCTAGACTCACAGGAGACGGACCATAAGGTGTCCGAGGCAGTAAGTCCCCTAGGAGACAAGTCAGCTGGAGGAACATTTACTGAATCGCGACGCAATTTGAGTGTTCCATCGTCATTAGGAGGCCCTGAACGTTGCAATTTACCATCAGTTTTGCGTCGGATTCGAAAATCTATACTGACATTAGACGGACCATGTGGTTCCCGAGGCAGCAATATCCCCTTGGAGACAAATCGGCTGGAGGACGATGTCTTGAATGGCGATGCAGTTTTAATTTTCCATCCTCATTAGGAGGCCCTGAACGTTACAGTTAACCATCAGTTTTGCGTCGGATTCGAAAATCTAGACTCACAGGAGACGAACCGTATGGTGTCCGAGGCAGCAATATCCCCTTGGAGACAAGTCGGCTGGAGGACGATTTATTGAATCGCGACGCAATTTGTGTGTTCCATCGTCATTAGGAGGCCCTGAACGTTACAATTAACCATCAGTTTTGCGATGTATTCGAAAATCGGCACTCACAGGAGACGGACCATAAGGTTCCAGAGGCAGCAATATCCCCTTGGAGACAAGTCTGCTGGCGGATGGTGTATTGCATCGCGATGCAATTTGGGTTTTCCATCGCCATTAGGAGGCCCTGAACGTTACAATTAACCGTCAGTTTTGCGTCGGATTCGAAAATCTAGACTCACAGGAGAAGGACCATAACGTGCATGAGGCAGCAATATCCCCTTGGAGACACGTCGGCTGGAGGACGATGTATTGAATCGCGATGCAATTTGATATTCCTATCGTAATTAGGAGGCCCTGAATGTTGCAATTATCATCAGTTTTGCATCCGATTCAAAAATCTAGACTCACAGGAGACGGACCATAAGGTGCCCCAGGCACAAATATCCAATTGGAGACAAGTAGGCTAGAGGAGGATGTATTGAATCGCGATGCAATTTGAGTTTTCCATCGCCATTAGGAGGCCCTGAACGTTACAATTAACTATCGGTTTTGCGTCCGATTCGAAAATCTAGACTCACAGGAGACGGACCATAAGGTGCCCGAGGTAGCAATATCCCCTTGGAGACAAGTCGGCTGGAGGACGATGTATTGAATCTGGACGGAATGTGAGTGTTCCATCGTCATTAGGAGGCCCTGACCGTTACAACTAACCATGAGTTTTGCGTCGGATTCGAAAATCTAGACTCACAAGAGACGCACCATAAGGTGCCCGAGGCAGCAATATCCCCTTGGACCCACGTCGGCTGGAGGACGATGTATTGAATCGCTATGCAATTTGAGTTTCCCATCGCCATTAGGAGGCCCTGAACGTTACAATTAACTATCAGTTTTGTGTCCGATTTGAAAATCTTGACTCACAGGAGACGGACCATAAGGTGCCCGAGGCAGCAATATCCCCTTGGAGACAAGTCGGCTGGAGGACGATGTATTGAATCTGGACGGAATGTGAGTGTACCATCGTCATTAGGAGGCCCTGAACGTTACAATTAACCATCAGTTTTGCGTCGGATTCGAAAATCTAGACTCACAGATGATGCCCGAAGCAGCAAAATCCCCTTGGAGACAAGTCGGCTGGACGACGATGTATTGAATCGCGATGCAATTTTAGTTTTATATCGTCATTAGGATGAACTGAACTTTACAATTAGTCATCAGTTTTGGGTCGGATTCGAAAATCTAGACTCACAGGAGACGGACTATATGGTGTCCGAGGCTGCAATATCCCCTTGGAGACAAGTCGGCTGGAGGACGATGTATTGAATCTGGACGGAATGTGAGTGTTCCATCGTCATTAGGAGGCCCTGAACGTTACAATCAACCATCAGTTTTGCGACGGATTCTTAAATCTGCACTCACAGGAGACGGACCATAAGGTGCCCGAGGCAGCAATATCCCCTTGGAGACAAGTCGGTTGGAGGACTATGTATTGAATCGCGATGCAATTTGAGTTTTCCATCGTCATTAGGAGGCCCTGAACGTTGCAATTAACTATCAGTTTTGCGTCCGATTCGAAAATCTAGACCCACAAGAGACTGACCATAAGGTGTCCGAGGCACCAAATCCCCTTGGAGACAACTCACCTGGAGGAAGATTTATTGAATCGCGACGGAATTTGAGTGTTCCATCGTCATTAGGAGGCTCTGAACGTTACAATTAACCATAAGTTTTTCGTCGGATTCGAAAATCTGCACACACAGGAGACGGACCATTAGGTGCCCGAGGAAGCAATATCCCCTTGGAGACAAGTCGGTTGGAGGACGATGTATTGAATCGCGATGCAATTTGAGTTTTCCATCGTCATTAGGAGGCCCTGAACGTTACAATTAACTATCAGTTTTGCGTCCGATTCGAAAATCTAGACTCACAGGAGGTGTCCGAGGCAGCAAATCCCCTTGTAGACAAATCACCTGGAGGAACATTTATTGAATCGCGACGCAATTTGAGTGTTCCATCGTCATTAGGAGGACCTGAACGTTACAATTAACCATCAGTTTTGCGTCGGATTCGAAAATCTAGACTCTCAGGAGACAAACCGTATGGTGTCCGAGGCAGCAATATCCCCTTGGAGACAAGTCGTCTGGAGGACGATGTATTGAAACGCGATGCAATTTGAGATTTCCATCGCCGTTAGGAGGCCCTGAACGTTACAATTAACTATCAGTTTTTCGTCCGATTCGAAAATCAAGACCCACAGGAGACGGACCAAAAGGTGCACATGGCAGCAATATCCCCTTGTAGACAAGTCGGCTGGAAGAGGATGTATTGAATCTGGACGGAATGTGAGTATTCCATCGTCATTAGGAGGCCCTGAGCGTTCAATTAACGATCAGTTTTGCGTCCGATTCGAAAATCTAGACTGACAGGAGACTGACCATAAGGTGTCCGAGGCAGCAAATACCCATGGAGACAAATCACCTGGAAAAGATTTATTGAATCGCGACGCAATTTGAGTGTTCCATCGTCATTAGGAGGCCCTGAACGTTACAATTAACCATCAGTTTTGCGTCGGAATCGAAAATCTAGACTCACAGGAGACAAACCGTACGGTGTCCGAGGCAGCAATATCCCCTTGGAGACAAGTCGGCTGGAGGACGATTTATTGAATCGCGACGCAATTTGTGTGTATCATCGTCATTACGAGGCCCTGAACGTTACAATTAACCATCAGTTTTGCGTCCGATTCGAAATTCTAGACTCACAGGAGACTGACCATAAAGTGTCCGAGGCAGCAAATCCCCTAGGAGGCAAGTCAGCTGGAGGAAGATTTATTGAATCGCGACGCAATTAGAGTGTTCCATCGTCATTAGGAGGCCCTGAAAGTTACTATTTACCATCAGTTTTGCGTCGGATTCGAAAATCCATACTGACATTAGTAGGACCATATGGTGCCCGAGGCAGCAATATCCTCTTGGAGACAAATCGGCTGGAGGAAGATGTCTTGAATGGCGATGCAATTTTAGTTTTCCATCGTCATTAGGAGGCCCTGAACGTTACAATTAACCATCAGTTTTGCGTCGGATTCGAAAATCTAGACTCACAGGAGACGAACCGTATGGTGTCCGAGGCAGCAATATCCCCTTGGAGACAAGTCGGCTGGAGGACGATTTATTGAATCGCGACGCAATTTGTGTGTTCCATCGTCATTAGGAGGCCCTGAACGATACAATTAACCATCAGTTTTGCGTCCGATTCGAAAATCTAGATTCACAGGAGACGGACCATAAGGTTCCCGAGGCAGCAATAACCCCTTGGAGACAAGTCTGCTGGTGGACGATGTATTGAATCGCGATGCAATTTGAGATTCCTATCGTCATTAGGATGCCCTGAATGATGCAATTAACATCAGTTTAGCGTCCGATTCGAAAATCTAGACTCACAGGAGACATACCATAAGGTGACCGAGGCAGCAATTTCGCCTTAGAGACAAGTAGGCTGGAGGACGATGTATTGAATCGCGATGCAATTTGAGTTTCCCATCGCCATTAGGAGGCCCTGAACGTTACAATTAACTATCAGTTTTGCGTCCGATTCGAAAATCTTGACTCACAGGAGACGGACCATAAGGTGCCCGAGGCAGCAATATCCCCTTGGAGACAAGTCGGCTGGAGGACGATGTATTGAATCTGGACGGAATGTGAGTGTTCCATCGTCATTAGGAGGCCCTAAACGTTACAATTAACCATCTGTTTTGCGTCGGATTCGAAAATCTATACTCACAGGAGACTGACCATAAGGTGATCGAGGCTGCAATATCCCCTTGGAGACAAGTCGGCTGGAGGACGATGTATCGAATCTGGACGGAATGTGAGTGTTCCGTCATCATTAGGGGGCCCTTGGAGACAAATCGGCTGGAGGACGATGTATTGAATGGCGATGCAATTTTAGTTTTCCATCGTCATTAGGAGGCCCTGAACGTTACAATTAACCATCAGTTTTGCGCCGGATTCGAAAATCTTGACTCACAGGAGACGAACCGTATGGTGTCCGAGGCAGCAATATCCCCTTGGAGACAAGACGGCTGTAGGACGATTTATTGAATCGCGACGCAATTTGTGTGTTCCATCCTCATTATGAGGCCCTCAAAGTTACAATTAACCATCAGTTTTGCGTCGGATTCGAAAATCTAGACTGACAGGAGACGGGTCATAAGGTGCCCGAGGCAG
The DNA here is from genome assembly GCF_023864275.1 of Schistocerca cancellata. Taxonomy (NCBI): domain Eukaryota; kingdom Metazoa; phylum Arthropoda; class Insecta; order Orthoptera; family Acrididae; genus Schistocerca; species Schistocerca cancellata. The sequence goes on along the minus strand of NW_026047143.1, from coordinate 24,082 downwards.
CAATATCCCCTTGGATACAAATCGGCTGGAGGACGATGTATTGAATCGCGATGCAATTTTAGTTTTCCATCGTCATTAGGAGGCCCTGAACGTTACATTTAACCATCAGTTTTGCGTCGGATTCGAAAATCTAGGCTTCACAGGAGATGAACCGCATGGTGTCCGAGGCAGCAATATCCCCTTGGAGACAAGGCGGCTGGAGGATGATTTATTGAATCGCGACGCAATTTGTGTGTTCCATCGTCATTAGGAGGCCCTGAACGTTACAATTCACCATCAGTTTTGCGTCGGATTTGAAAATCTCGACTCACAGGAGACGGACCATAAGGTGCCCGAGGCAGCAATATCCCCTTGGAGACAAGTCGGCTGGAGGACGATGTATTGAGTCGCGATGCAATTTGAGATTTCCATCGTCATTAGAAAGCCCTGATCGTTACAATTAACATCAGTTTTGCGTCCGATTCGAAAATCTAGACTCACTGGAGACGGAGCATAAGGTTCCCGAGGCAGTAATATTCCCTTGGAGACAAGTCGTCAGGAAGACGATGTATTGAAACGCGATCCAATTTGAATTTTCCATCGCCATTAGGAGGCCCTGAACGTTACAATTAACTATGTTTTGCGTCCGATTCGAAAATCTAGACTCAGAGGAGACGGACCTTAAGGTGCCCGAGGCAGCAATATCCCCTTGGAGACAAGTCGGCTGGAGGACGATGTATTGAATCTGGACGGAATGTGGGTGTTCCATCGTCATTTGGAGGCCCTGAACGTTACAATCAACCATCAGTTTTGCTTCGGATTCGAAAATCTGCACTCACAGGAGACGGACCATAAGGTGCCCGAGGCAGCAATATCCCCTTGGAGACAAGTTGGTTGGAGGACGATGTATTGAATCGCGATGCAATTTCAGTTTTCCATCGTCATTAGGAGGCCCTGAACGTTACAATTAACTATCAGTTTTGCGTCCGATTCGAAAATCTAGACTCACAGGAGACTGACCATAAGGTGTCCGAGGAAGCAAATCCCCTTGGAGACAAGTCACCTGGAGGAAGATTTATTGAATCGCGACGCAATTTGAGTGTTCCATCGTCATTAGGAGGCCCTGAACGTTACAATTAACTATCAGTTTTGCGTCGGATTCGAAAATCTAGACTGACACGAGACGGACCATAAAATGCCCAAGGCAGCTATATCCCCTTGGACACAAATGGGCTGGGGGACGATTTATTGAATCGCGACGCAATTTGTGTGTTTCATCGTCATTAGGAGGCCCTGAACGTTACAATTAACCATCAGTTTTGCGTCCGATTCGAAAATCTAGACTCACAGGGGACGAAGCATAAGGTTCCCGAGGCAGCAATATCCCCTTGGAGACAAGTCGTCTGGAGGACGATGTATTGAAACGCGATGCAATTTGAGATTTGCATCGCCGTTAGGAGGCCTTGAACGTTACAATTAACTATCAGTTTTGCGTCCGATTCGAAAATCAAGACCCACAGGAGACGGACAATAAGGTGCCCGAGGAAGCAATATCCCCTAGGACACAAGACGGCTGGAGGACGATGTATTGAATTTCGTCGCAATTTGAGTGTTCCCTCGTCATTAGGAGGCCGTGAACGTTACAATTAACTATCAGTTTTGCGTCCGATTTGAAAATCTAGACTCACAGGCGACGGACCATAAGGTGCCCGAGGCAGCAATATCCCTTGGAGACAAGTCGGCTGGATAACGATGTATTGAATCTGGACGGAATGTGAGTGTTCCATCGTCATTTGGTGGCCCTGAACGTTACAATTAACCATCAGTTTTGCGTCGGATTCGAAAATCTGCACACACAGGAGACGGACCATTAGGTGCCCGAGGCTGCAATATCCCCTTGGAGACAAGTCGGTTGGAGGACGATGTATTGAATCGCGATGCAATTTGAGTTTTCCATCGTCATTAGGAGGCCCTGAACGTTACAATTAACTATCAGTTTTGCGCCGGATTCGAAAATCTAGACTCACAGGAGACTCACCATAAGGTGAACGAGGCAGCAAATCCCGTTGGATACAAATCACCTGGAGGAAGATTTATTGAATCGCGACGCAATTTGAGTGTTCCATCGTCATTAGGAGGCCCTGAACGTTACAATTAACCATCAGTTTTGCGTCGGATTCGAAAATCTAAACTCACAGGAGACAAACCGAATGGTGTCCGAGGCAGCAATATCCCCTTGGAGACAAGTCGGCTGGAGGACGATTTATTGAATCGCGACGCAATTTGTGTGTTTCATCGTTATTAGGAGGCCCTGAACGTTACAATTAACCATCAGTTTTGCGTCGGATTCGAAAATCTAGACTCACAAGAGACGGAACATAAGGTGCCCGAGGCAGCAATATCCCCTTGGAGACAAATCGGCTGGAGGACGATGTCTTGAATGGCGATGCAATTTTAGATTTCCATCGTCATTAGGAGGCCCTGAACGTTACAATTAACCATCAGTTTTGCGTCGGATTCGAAAATCTAGACTCACAGGAGACGAACCGTATGGTGTCCGAGGCAGCAATATCCCCTTGGAAACAAGTCGGCTGGAGGACGATTTATTGAATCGCGACGCAATTTGTGTGTTCCATCGTCATTATCAGGCCCTGAACGTTACAATTAACCATCAGTTTTGCGTCGGATTCGCAAATCTAGACTCACAGGAGACGGACCATAGGGTGTCCGAGGCAGCAAATCCCCTCTGAGACAAGTCGGCTGGAGGAAGCTTTATTGAATCGCGACGCAATTTGAGTGTTCCATCGTCATTGCGAGGCCCTGAAAGTTACAATTAACCATCAGTTTTGCTACGTATTCGAAAATCTGCACTCACAGTAGACGGACCATAAGGTGCCCGAGGCAGCAATGTCCCCTTGGAGTCAAGTCGGTTGGAGGACGATGTATTGAATCGCGATGCAATTTGAGTTTTCCATCGTAATTAGGATGCCCTGAACGTTACAAGTAACTATCAGTTTTGCGTCCGATTCGAAAATCTAGACTCACAGGAGACGGACCATAAGGTGTCCGAGGCAGTAAGTCCCCTAGGAGACAAGTCAGCTGGAGGAACATTTACTGAATCGCGACGCAATTTGAGTGTTCCATCGTCATTAGGAGGCCCTGAACGTTGCAATTTACCATCAGTTTTGCGTCGGATTCGAAAATCTATACTGACATTAGACGGACCATGTGGTTCCCGAGGCAGCAATATCCCCTTGGAGACAAATCGGCTGGAGGACGATGTCTTGAATGGCGATGCAGTTTTAATTTTCCATCCTCATTAGGAGGCCCTGAACGTTACAGTTAACCATCAGTTTTGCGTCGGATTCGAAAATCTAGACTCACAGGAGACGAACCGTATGGTGTCCGAGGCAGCAATATCCCCTTGGAGACAAGTCGGCTGGAGGACGATTTATTGAATCGCGACGCAATTTGTGTGTTCCATCGTCATTAGGAGGCCCTGAACGTTACAATTAACCATCAGTTTTGCGATGTATTCGAAAATCGGCACTCACAGGAGACGGACCATAAGGTTCCAGAGGCAGCAATATCCCCTTGGAGACAAGTCTGCTGGCGGATGGTGTATTGCATCGCGATGCAATTTGGGTTTTCCATCGCCATTAGGAGGCCCTGAACGTTACAATTAACCGTCAGTTTTGCGTCGGATTCGAAAATCTAGACTCACAGGAGAAGGACCATAACGTGCATGAGGCAGCAATATCCCCTTGGAGCCACGTCGGCTGGAGGACGATGTATTGAATCGCGATGCAATTTGATATTCCTATCGTAATTAGGAGGCCCTGAATGTTGCAATTATCATCAGTTTTGCATCCGATTCAAAAATCTAGACTCACAGGAGACGGACCATAAGGTGACCCAGGCACAAATATCCAATTGGAGACAAGTAGGCTAGAGGAGGATGTATTGAATCGCGATGCAATTTGAGTTTTCCATCGCCATTAGGAGGCCCTGAACGTTACAATTAACTATCGGTTTTGCGTCCGATTCGAAAATCTAGACTCACAGGAGACGGACCATAAGGTGCCCGAGGTAACAATATCCCCTTGGAGACAAGTCGGCTGAAGGACGATGTATTGAATCTGGACGGAATGTGAGTGTTCCATCGTCATTAGGAGGCCCTCACCATTACAACTAACCATGAGTTTTGCGTCGGATTCGAAAATCTAGACTCACAAGAGACGTACCATAAGGTGCCCGAGGCAGCAATATCACCTTGGACACACGTCCGCTGGAGGACGATGTATTGAATCGTGATGCAATTTGAGATTTCCATCGTCATTAGGATGCCCTGAATGATGCAATTAACAGGAGTTTTGCGTCCGATTTGAAAATCTAGACTCACAGGAGACATACCATAAGGTGCCCGGGGCAGCAATATCCCCTTGGAGACAAGTAGGCTGGAGGACGATGTATTGAATCGCGATGCAATTTGAATTTCCCATCGCCATTAGGAGGCCCTGAACGTTCAATTAACCATCAGTTTTGGGTCGGATTCGAAAATCTAGACTCACAGGAGACTGACCATAAGGTGTCCGAGGCAGCAAATCCCCTTGGAGACAAATCACCTGGAGGAAGATTTATTGAATCGCAATGCAATTTGAGTGTTCCATCGTCATTAGGAGGCCCTGAACGTTACAATTTACCATCAGTTTTGCGTCGGATACGAAAATCTATACTGACATTAGACGGACCATATGGTGCCCGAGGTAGCAATATCCCATTGGAGACAAATCGGCTGGAGGACGATGTCTTGAATGGCGATGCAATTTTAATTTTCCATCCTCATTAGGAGGCCCTGAACGTTACAATTAACCATCAGTTTTGCGTCGGATTCGAAAATCTAGACCCACAGGAGACGAACCGTATGGTGTCCGAGGCAGCAATATCCCCTTGGAGACAAGTCGGCTGGAGGACGATTTATTGAATCGCGACGCAATTTGTGTGTTCCATCGTCATTAGGAGGCCCTGAACGTTCAATTAACCATCAGTTTTGCGTCGGATTCGAAAATCTAGACTCACCGGAGACCGTCCATAGGGTGTCCGAGGCAGCATATCCTCTCGGAGACAAGTCGGCTGGAAGAAGCTTTATTGAATCGCGACGCAATTTGAGTGTTCCATCGTCATTGGGAGGCCCTGAACGTTACAATTAACCATCAGTTTTACGACGTATTCGAAAATCTGCACTCACAGGAGACGGACCATACGGTTCCAGAGGCAGCAATATCCCCTTGGAGACAAATCGGCTGGAGGACGATGTATTGAATCGCGATGCAATTTGAGTGTTCCATCGTCATTACGAGGCTCTGAACGTTACGATTAACCGTCAGTTTTGCGTCGGATTCGAAAATCTAGATCACAGGAGAAGGACCATAAGGTGCCCGAGACAGCAATATCCCCTTGGAGACACGTCGGCTGGAGGACGATGTATTGAATCGCGATGCAATTTGAGATTCCTATCGTAATTAGGAGGCCCTGAATGTTGCAATTATCATCAGTTTTGCATCCGATTCAAAAATCTAGACTCACAGGAGACGGACCATAAGGTGCCCCAGGCACAAATATCCCCTTGGAGACAAGTAGGCTAGAGGACGATGTATTGAATTGCGATGCAATTTGAGTTTTCCATCGCCATTAGGAGGCCCTGAACGTTACAATTAACTATCGGTTTTGCGTCCGATTCGAAAATCTAGTCTCACAGGAGACGGACCATAAGGTGCCCTAGGTAGCAATATCCCCTTGGAGACAAGCAGGCTGGAGGACGATGTATTGAATCGCGATGCAATTTGAGTTTCCCATCGCCATTAGGAGGCCCTGAACGTTACAATTAATCATCAGTTTTGGGTCGGATTCGAAAATCTAGACTCACAGGAGACGGACTATATGGTGTCCGAGGCTGCAATATCCCCTTGGAGACAAGTCGGCTGGAGGACGATGTATTGTATCTGGACGGAATGTGAGTGTTCCATCGTCATTAGGAGGCCCTGAACGTTACAATCAACCATCAGTTTTGCGTCGGATTCGAAAATCTGCACCCACAGGAGACGGACCATAAGGTGCCCGAGGCAGCAATATCCCCTTGGAGACATGTCGGTTGGAGGACGATGTATTGTATCGCGATGCAATTTGAGTTTTCCATCGTCATTAGGAGGCCCTGAACGTTACAAATAACTATCAGTTTTGCGTCCGATTCGAAAATCTAGACCCACAGGAGACTGACCATAAGGTGTCCGAGGCAGCAAATCCCCTTGCAGACAAGTCACCTGGGAAAGATTTATTGAATCGCGACGCAATTTGAGTGTTCCTTCGTCATTAGGAGGCCCTGAACGTTACAATTAACTATCAGTTTTGCGTCGGATTCGAAAATCTAGACTGACACGAGACGGACCATAAGGTGACCGAGGCAGCAATATCCCCTTGGAGGCAAATCGGCTGGAGGACGATGTATGGAATGGCGATGCAATTTGAGTTTTCCATCGTCATTAGGAGGCCCTGAACGTTACAATTAACCATAAGTTTTGCGTCGGATTCGAAAATCTAGACTCACAGGAGACAAACCGTATGGTGTCCGAGGCAGCAATATCCCCTTGGAGACAAGTCGGCTGGAGGACGATTTATTGAATCGCGACGCAATTTGTGTGTTTCATCGTAATTAGGAGGCCCTGAACGTTACAATTAACCATCAGTTTTGCGTCCGATTCAAAAATCTAGACTCCCGAGGCAGCAATATCCCCTTGGAGACAAGTCGTCTGGAGGACGATGTATTGAAGCGCGATGCAATTTGAGATTTCCATCGCCGTTAACAGGCCCTGAACGTTACAATTAACTATCAGTTTTGCGTCCGATTCGAAAATCAAGACCCACAGGAGACGGACCAAAAGGTGCACATGGCAGCAATATCCCCTTGTAGACAAGTCGGCTGGAAGAGGATGTATTGAATCTGGACGGAATGTGAGTGTTCCATCGTCATTAGGATGCCATGAACGTTCAATTAACGATCAGTTTTGCGTCGGATTCGAAAATCTAGACTCACAGGAGACGAACCATAAGGTGTCCGAGGCAGTAAATCCCCTAGGAGACAAGTCAGCTGGAGGAAGATTTATTGAATCGCAATGCAATTTGAGTGTTCCATCGTCATTAGGAGGCCCCGAACGTTACAATTTACCATCAGTTTTGCGTCGGATACGAAAATCTATACTGATATTAGACGGACCATATGGTGCCCGAGGCAGCAATATCCCATTGGAGACAAATCGGCTGGAGGACGATGTCTTGAATGGCGATGCAATTTTAATTTTCCATCCTCATTAGGAGGCCCTGAACGTTACAATTAACCATCAGTTTTGCGTCGGATTCGAAAATCTAGACCCACAGGAGACGAACCGTATGGTGTCCGAGGCAGCAATATCCCCTTGGAGACAAGTCGGCTGGAGGACGATTTATTGAATCGCGACGCAATTTGTGTGTTCCATCGTCATTAGGAGGCCCTGAACGTTCAATTAACCATCAGTTTTGCGTCGGATTCGAAAATCTAGACTCACAGGAGACGGACAATAGGGTGTCCGAGGCAGCAAATCCCCTCGGAGACAAGTCGGCTGGAAGAAGCTTTATTGAATCGCGACGCAATTTGAATGTTCCATCGTCATTGGGAGGCCCTGAACGTTACAATTAACCATCAGTTTTGCGTCGGATTCGAAAATCTAGACTCACAGGAGACGAACCGTATGGTGTCCGAGGCAGCAATATCCCCTTGGAAACAAGTCGGCTGGAGGACGATTTATTGAATCGCGACGCAATTTGTGTGTTCCATCGTCATTACCAGGCCCTGAACGTTACAATTAACCATCAGTTTTGCGTCAGATTCGCAAATCTAGACTCACAGGAGACGGACCATAGGGTGTCCGAGGCAGCAAATCCCCTCTGAGACAAGTCGGCTGGAGGAAGCTTTATTGAATCGCGACGCAATTTGAGTGTTCCATCGTCATTGCGAGGCCCTGAAAGTTACAATTAACCATCAGTTTTGCTACGTATTCGAAAATCTGCACTCACAGTAGACGGACCATAAGGTGCCCGAGGCAGCAATGTCCCCTTGGAGTCAAGTCGGTTGGAGGACGATGTATTGAATCGCGATGCAATTTGAGTTTTCCATCGTAATTAGGATGCCCTGAACGTTACAAGTAACTATCAGTTTTGCGTCCGATTCGAAAATCTAGACTCACAGGAGACGGACCATAAGGTGTCCGAGGCAGTAAGTCCCCTTGGAGACAAGTCAGCTGGAGGAACATTTACTGAATCGCGACGCAATTTGAGTGTTCCATCGTCATTAGGAGGCCCTGAACGTTGCAATTTACCATCAGTTTTGCGTCGGATTCGAAAATCTATACTGACATTAGACGGACCATGTGGTTCCCGAGGCAGCAATATCCCCTTGGAGACAAATCGGCTGGAGGACGATGTCTTGAATGGCGATGCAGTTTTAATTTTCCATCCTCATTAGGAGGCCCTGAACGTTACAGTTAACCATCAGTTTTGCGTCGGATTCGAAAATCTAGACTCACAGGAGACGAACCGTATGGTGTCCGAGGCAGCAATATCCCCTTGGAGACAAGTCGGCTGGAGGACGATTTATTGAATCGCGACGCAATTTGTGTGTTCCATCGTCATTAGGAGGCCCTGAACGTTACAATTAACCATCAGTTTTGCGATGTATTCGAAAATCGGCACTCACAGGAGACGGACCATAAGGTTCCAGAGGCAGCAATATCCCCTTGGAGACAAGTCTGCTGGCGGATGGTGTATTGCATCGCGATGCAATTTGGGTTTTCCATCGCCATTAGGAGGCCCTGAACGTTACAATTAACCGTCAGTTTTGCGTCGGATTCGAAAATCTAGACTCACAGGAGAAGGACCATAACGTGCATGAGGCAGCAATATCCCCTTGGAGACACGTCGGCTGGAGGACGATGTATTGAATCGCGATGCAATTTGATATTCCTATCGTAATTAGGAGGCCCTGAATGTTGCAATTATCATCAGTTTTGCATCCGATTCAAAAATCTAGACTCACAGGAGACGGACCATAAGGTGCCCCAGGCACAAATATCCAATTGGAGACAAGTAGGCTAGAGGAGGATGTATTGAATCGCGATGCAATTTGAGTTTTCCATCGCCATTAGGAGGCCCTGAACGTTACAATTAACTATCGGTTTTGCGTCCGATTCGAAAATCTAGACTCACAGGAGACGGACCATAAGATGCCCGAGGTAGCAATATCCCCTTGGAGACAAGTCGGCTGAAGGACGATGTATTGAATCTGGACGGAATGTGAGTGTTCCATCGTCATTAGGAGGCCCTCACCGTTACAACTAACCATGAGTTTTGCGTCGGATTCGAAAATCTAGACTCACAAGAGACGTACCATAAGGTGCCCGAGGCAGCAATATCACCTTGGACACACGTCCGCTGGAGGACGATGTATTGAATCGCGATGCAATTTGAGATTTCCATCGTCATTAGGATGCCCTGAATGATGCAATTAACAGGAGTTTTGCGTCCGATTTGAAAATCTAGACTCACAGGTGACATACCATAAGGTGCCCGGGGCAGCAATATCCCCTTGGAGACAAGTAGGCTGGAGGACGATGTATTGAATCGCGATGCAATTTGAGTTTCCCATCGCCATTAGGAGGCCCTGAACGTTCAATTAACCATCAGTTTTGCGTCGGATTCGAAAATCTAGACTCACAGGAGACTGACCATAAGGTGTCCGAGGCAGCAAATCCCCTTGGAGACAAATCACCTGGAGGAAGATTTATTGAATCGCAATGCAATTTGAGTGTTCCATCGTCATTAGGAGGCCCTGAACGTTACAATTTACCATCAGTTTTGCGTCGGATACGAAAATCTATACTGACATTAGACGGACCATATGGTGCCCGAGGCAGCAATATCCCATTGGAGACAAATCGGCTGGAGGACGATGTCTTGAATGGCGATGCAATTTTAATTTTCCATCCTCATTAGGAGGCCCTGAACGTTACAATTAACCATCAGTTTTGCGTCGGATTCGAAAATCTAGACCCACAGGAGACGAACCGTATGGTGTCCGAGGCAGCAATATCCCCTTGGAGACAAGTCGGCTGGAGGACGATTTATTGAATCGCGACGCAATTTGTGTGTTCCATCGTCATTAGGAGGCCCTGAACGTTCAATTAACCATCAGTTTTGCGTCGGATTCGAAAATCTAGACTCACCGGAGACGGTCCATAGGGTGTCCGAGGCAGCATATCCTCTCGGAGACAAGTCGGCTGGAAGAAGCTTTATTGAATCGCGACGCAATTTGAGTGTTCCATCGTCATTGGGAGACCCTGAACGTTACAATTAACCATCAGTTTTGCGACGTATTCGAAAATCTGCACTCACAGGAGACGGACCATACGGTTCCAGAGGCAGCAATATCCCCTTGGAGACAAATCGGCTGGAGGACGATGTATTGAATCGCGATGCAATTTGAGTGTTCCATCGTCATTACGAGGCTCTGAACGTTACGATTAACCGTCAGTTTTGCGTCGGATTCGAAAATCTAGATCACAGGAGAAGGACCATAAGGTGCCCGAGACAGCAATATCCCCTTGGAGACACGTCGGCTGGAGGACGATGTATTGAATCGCGATGCAATTTGAGATTCCTATCGTAATTAGGAGGCCCTGAATGTTGCAATTATCATCAGTTTTGCATCCGATTCAAAAATCTAGACTCACAGGAGACGGACCATAAGGTGCCCCAGGCACAAATATCCCCTTGGAGACAAGTAGGCTAGAGGACGATGTATTGAATCGCGATGCAATTTGAGTTTTCCATCGCCATTAGGAGGCCCTGAACGTTACAATTAACTATCGGTTTTGCGTCCGATTCGAAAATCTAGACTCACAGGAGACGGACCATAAGGTGCCCTAGGTAGCAATATCCCCTTGGAGACAAGCAGGCTGGAGGACGATGTATTGAATCGCGATGCAATTTGAGTTTCCCATCGCCATTAGGAGGCCCTGAACGTTACAATTAATCATCAGTTTTGGGTCGGATTCGAAAATCTAGACTCACAGGAGACGGACTATATGGTGTCCGAGGCTGCAATATCCCCTTGGAGACAAGTCGGCTGGAGGACGATGTATTGTATCTGGACGGAATGTGAGTGTTCCATCGTCATTAGGAGGCCCTGAACGTTACAATCAACCATCAGTTTTGCGTCGGATTCGAAAATCTGCACCCACAGGAGACGGACCATAAGGTGCCCGAGGCAGCAATATCCCCTTGGAGACATGTCGGTTGGAGGACGATGTATTGTATCGCGATGCAATTTGAGTTTTCCATCGTCATTAGGAGGCCCTGAACGTTACAAATAACTATCAGTTTTGCGTCCGATTCGAAAATCTAGACCCACAGGAGACTGACCATAAGGTGTCCGAGGCAGCAAATCCCCTTGCAGACAAGTCACCTGGGAAAGATTTATTGAATCGCGACGCAATTTGAGTGTTCCTTCGTCATTAGGAGGCCCTGAACGTTACAATTAACTATCAGTTTTGCGTCGGATTCGAAAATCTAGACTGACACGAGACGGACCATAAGGTGACCGAGGCAGCAATATCCCCTTGGAGGCAAATCGGCTGGAGGACGATGTATGGAATGGCGATGCAATTTGAGTTTTCCATCGTCATTAGGAGGCCCTGAACGTTACAATTAACCATAAGTTTTGCGTCGGATTCGAAAATCTAGACTCACAGGAGACAAACCGTATGGTGTCCGAGGCAGCAATATCCCCTTGGAGACAAGTCGGCTGGAGGACGATTTATTGAATCGCGACGCAATTTGTGTTTTTCATCGTAATTAGGAGGCCCTGAACGTTACAATTAACCATCAGTTTTGCGTCCGATTCAAAAATCTAGACTCCCGAGGCAGCAATATCCCCTTGGAGACAAGTCGTCTGGAGGACGATGTATTGAAGCGCGATGCAATTTGAGATTTCCATCGCCGTTAACAGGCCCTGAACGTTACAATTAACTATCAGTTTTGCGTCCGATTCGAAAATCAAGACCCACAGGAGACGGACCAAAAGGTGCACATGGCAGCAATATCCCCTTGTAGACAAGTCGGCTGGAAGAGGATGTATTGAATCTGGACGGAATGTGAGTGTTCCATCGTCATTAGGATGCCATGAACGTTCAATTAACGATCAGTTTTGCGTCGGATTCGAAAATCTAGACTCACAGGAGACGAACCATAAGGTGTCCGAGGCAGTAAATCCCCTAGGAGACAAGTCAGCTGGAGGAAGATTTATTGAATCGCAATGCAATTTGAGTGTTCCATCGTCATTAGGAGGCCCCGAACGTTACAATTTACCATCAGTTTTGCGTCGGATACGAAAATCTATACTGATATTAGACGGACCATATGGTGCCCGAGGCAGCAATATCCCATTGGAGACAAATCAGCTGGAGGACGATGTCTTGAATGGCGATGCAATTTTAATTTTCCATCCTCATTAACCATCAGTTTTGCGTCGGATTCGAAAATCTAGACCCACAGGAGACGAACCGTATGGTGTCCGAGGCAGCAATATCCCCTTGGAGACAAGTCGGCTGGAGGACGATTTATTGAATCGCGACGCAATTTGTGTGTTCCATCGTCATTAGGAGGCCCTGAACGTTCAATTAACCATCAGTTTTGCGTCGGATTCGAAAATCTAGACTCACAGGAGACGGACCATAGGGTGTCCGAGGCAGCAAATCCCCTCGGAGACAAGTCGGCTGGAAGAAGCTTTATTGAATCGCGACGCAATTTGAATGTTCCATCGTCATTGGGAGGCCCTGAACGTTACAATTAACCATCAGTTTTGCGTCGGATTCGAAAATCTAGACTCACAGGAGACGAACCGTATGGTGTCCGAGGCAGCAATATCCCCTTGGAAACAAGTCGGCTGGAGGACGATTTATTGAATCGCGACGCAATTTGTGTGTTCCATCGTCATTATCAGGCCCTGAACGTTACAATTAACCATCAGTTTTGCGTCGGATTCGCAAATCTAGACTCACAGGAGACGGACCATAGGGTGTCCGAGGCAGCAAATCCCCTCTGAGACAAGTCGGCTGGAGGAAGCTTTATTGAATCGCGACGCAATTTGAGTGTTCCATCGTCATTGCGAGGCCCTGAAAGTTACAATTAACCATCAGTTTTGCTACGTATTCGAAAATCTGCACTCACAGTAGACGGACCATAAGGTGCCCGAGGCAGCAATGTCCCCTTGGAGTCAAGTCGGTTGGAGGACGATGTATTGAATCGCGATGCAATTTGAGTTTTCCATCGTAATTAGGATGCCCTGAACGTTACAAGTAACTATCAGTTTTGCGTCCGATTCGAAAATCTAGACTCACAGGAGACGGACCATAAGGTGTCCGAGGCAGTAAGTCCCCTAGGAGACAAGTCAGCTGGTGGAACATTTACTGAATCGCGACGCAATTTGAGTGTTCCATCGTCATTAGGAGGCCCTGAACGTTGCAATTTACCATCAGTTTTGCGTCGGATTCGAAAATCTATACTGACATTAGACGGACCATGTGGTTCCCGAGGCAGCAATATCCCCTTGGAGACAAATCGGCTGGAGGACGATGTCTTGAATGGCGATGCAGTTTTAATTTTCCATCCTCATTAGGAGGCCCTGAACGTTACAGTTAACCATCAGTTTTGCGTCGGATTCGAAAATCTAGACTCACAGGAGACGAACCGTATGGTGTCCGAGGCAGCAATATCCCCTAGGAGACAAGTCGGCTGGAGGACGATTTATTGAATCGCGACGCAATTTGTGTGTTCCATCGTCATTAGGAGGCCCTGAACGTTACAATTAACCATCAGTTTTGCGATGTATTCGAAAATCGGCACTCACAGGAGACGGACCATAAGGTTCCAGAGGCAGCAATATCCCCTTGGAGACAAGTCTGCTGGCGGATGGTGTATTGCATCGCGATGCAATTTGGGTTTTCCATCGCCATTAGGAGGCCCTGAACGTTACAATTAACCGTCAGTTTTGCGTCGGATTCGAAAATCTAGACTCACAGGAGAAGGACCATAACGTGCATGAGGCAGCAATATCCCCTTGGAGACACGTCGGCTGGAGGACGATGTATTGAATCGCGATGCAATTTGATATTCCTATCGTAATTAGGAGGCCCTGAATGTTGCAATTATCATCAGTTTTGCATCCGATTCAAAAATCTAGACTCACAGGAGACGGACCATAAGGTGCCCCAGGCACAAATATCCAATTGGAGACAAGTAGGCTAGAGGAGGATGTATTGAATCGCGATGCAATTTGAGTTTTCCATCGCCATTAGGAGGCCCTGAACGTTACAATTAACTATCGGTTTTGCGTCCGATTCGAAAATCTAGACTCACAGGAGACGGACCATAAGGTGCCCGAGGTAGCAATATCCCCTTGGAGACAAGTCGGCTGAAGGACGATGTATTGAATCTGGACGGAATGTGAGTGTTCCATCGTCATTAGGAGGCCCTCACCGTTACAACTAACCATGAGTTTTGCGTCGGATTCGAAAATCTAGACTCACAAGAGACGTACCATAAGGTGCCCGAGGCAGCAATATCACCTTGGACACACGTCCGCTGGAGGACGATGTATTGAATCGCGATGCAATTTGAGATTTCCATCGTCATTAGGATGCCCTGAATGATGCAATTAACAGGAGTTTTGCGTCCGATTTGAAAATCTAGACTCACAGGTGACATACCATAAGGTGCCCGGGGCAGCAATATCCCCTTGGAGACAAGTAGGCTGGAGGACGATGTATTGAATCGCGATGCAATTTGAGTTTCCCATCGCCATTAGGAGGCCCTGAACGTTCAATTAACCATCAGTTTTGCGTCGGATTCGAAAATCTAGACTCACAGGAGACTGACCATAAGGTGTCCGAGGCAGCAAATCCCCTTGGAGACAAATCACCTGGAGGAAGATTTATTGAATCGCAATGCAATTTGAGTGTTCCATCGTCATTAGGAGGCCCTGAACGTTACAATTTACCATCAGTTTTGCGTCGGATACGAAAATCTATACTGACATTAGACGGACCATATGGTGCCCGAGGCAGCAATATCCCATTGGAGACAAATCGGCTGGAGGACGATGTCTTGAATGGCGATGCAATTTTAATTTTCCATCCTCATTAGGAGGCCCTGAACGTTACAATTAACCATCAGTTTTGCGTCGGATTCGAAAATCTAGACCCACAGGAGACGAACCGTATGGTGTCCGAGGCAGCAATATCCCCTTGGAGACAAGTCGGCTGGAGGACGATTTATTGAATCGCGACGCAATTTGTGTGTTCCATCGTCATTAGGAGGCCCTGAACGTTCAATTAACCATCAGTTTTGCGTCGGATTCGAAAATCTAGACTCACCGGAGACGGTCCATAGGGTGTCCGAGGCAGCATATCCTCTCGGAGACAAGTCGGCTGGAAGAAGCTTTATTGAATCGCGACGCAATTTGAGTGTTCCATCGTCATTGGGAGGCCCTGAACGTTACAATTAACCATCAGTTTTGCGACGTATTCGAAAATCTGCACTCACAGGAGACGGACCATACGGTTCCAGAGGCAGCAATATCCCCTTGGAGACAAATCGGCTGGAGGACGATGTATTGAATCGCGATGCAATTTGAGTGTTCCATCGTCATTACGAGGCTCTGAACGTTACGATTAACCGTCAGTTTTGCGTCGGATTCGAAAATCTAGATCACAGGAGAAGGACCATAAGGTGCCCGAGACAGCAATATCCCCTTGGAGACACGTCGGCTGGAGGACGATGTATTGAATCGCGATGCAATTTGAGATTCCTATCGTAATTAGGAGGCCCTGAATGTTGCAATTATCATCAGTTTTGCTTCCGATTCAAAAATCTAGACTCACAGGAGACGGACCATAAGGTTCCCGAGGCAGCAATAACCCCTTGGAGACAAGTCTGCTGGTGGACGATGTATTGAATCGCGATGCAATTTGAGATTCCTATCGTCATTAGGATGCCCTGAATGATGCAATTAACATCAGTTTAGCGTCCGATTCGAAAATCTAGACTCACAGGAGACATACCATAAGGTGACCGAGGCAGCAATTTCGCCTTAGAGACAAGTAGGCTGGAGGACGATGTATTGAATCGCGATGCAATTTGAGTTTCCCATCGCCATTAGGAGGCCCTGAACGTTACAATTAATCATCAGTTTTGGGTCGGATTCGAAAATCTAGACTCACAGGAGACGGACTATATGGTGTCCGAGGCTGCAATATCCCCTTGGAGACAAGTCGGCTGGAGGACGATGTATTGTATCTGGACGGAATGTGAGTGTTCCATCGTCATTAGGAGGCCCTGAACGTTACAATCAACCATCAGTTTTGCGTCGGATTCGAAAATCTGCACCCACAGGAGACGGACCATAAGGTGCCCGAGGCAGCAATATCCCCTTGGAGACATGTCGGTTGGAGGACGATGTATTGTATCGCGATGCAATTTGAGTTTTCCATCGTCATTAGGAGGCCCTGAACGTTACAAATAACTATCAGTTTTGCGTCGGATTCGAAAATCTAGACTGACACGAGACGGACCATAAGGTGACCGAGGCAGCAATATCCCCTTGGAGGCAAATCGGCTGGAGGACGATGTATGGAATGGCGATGCAATTTGAGTTTTCCATCGTCATTAGGAGGCCCTGAACGTTACAATTAACCATAAGTTTTGCGTCGGATTCGAAAATCTAGACTCACAGGAGACAAACCGTATGGTGTCCGAGGCAGCAATATCCCCTTGGAGACAAGTCGGCTGGAAGAAGCTTTATTGAATCGCGACGCAATTTGAGTGTTCCATCGTCATTGGGAGGCCCTGAACGTTACAATTAACCATCAGTTTTGCGACGTATTCGAAAATCTGCACTCACAGGAGACGGACCATACTGTTCCAGAGGCAGCAATATCCCCTTGGAGACAAGTCTGCTGGCGGATGATGTATTGCATCGCGATGCAATTTGGGTTTTCCATCGCCATTAGGAGGCCCTGAACGTTACAATTAACTATCAGTTTTGCGACCGATTCGAAAATCAAGACTCACAGGAGACGGACCATAAGGTGCCCAGGGCAGCAATATCCCCTTGTAGACAAGTCGGCTGGAAGAGGATGTATTGAATCTGGACGGAATGTTAGTGTTCCATCGTCATTAGGAGGCCATGAAAGTTCAATTAACGATCAGTTTTGCGTCGGATTCGAAAACCTAGACTCACAGGAGACGAACCATAAGGTGTCCGAGGCAGTAAATCCCCTAGGAGACAAGTCAGCTGGAGGAAGATTTATTGAATCGCAATGCAATTTGAGTGTTCCATCGTCATTAGGAGGCCCTGAACGTTACAATTTACCATCAGTTTTGCGTCGGATACGAAAATCTATACTGACATTAAACGGACCATATGGTGCCCGAGGCAGCAATATCCCATTGGAGACAAATCGGCTGGAGGACGATGTCTTGAATGGTGATGTAATTTTAATTTTCCATCCTCATTAGGAGGCCCTGAACGTTACAATTAACCATCAGTTTTGCGTCGGATTCGAAAATCTAGACCCACAGGAGACGAACCATATGGTGTCCGAGGCAGCAATATCCCCTTGTAGACAAGTCGGCTGGAGGACGATTTATTGAATCGCGACGCAATTTGTGTGTTCCATCGTCATTAGGAGGCCCTGAACGTTCAATTAACCATCAGTTTTGCGTCGGATTCGAAAATCTAGACTCACAGGAGACGGACCATAGGGTGTCCGAGGCAGCAAATCCCCTCCGAGACAAGTCGGCTGGAAGAAGCTTTATTGAATCGCGACGCAATTTGAGTGTTCCATCGTCATTGGGAGGCCCTGAACGTTACAATTAACCATCAGTTTTGCGACGTATTCGAAAATCTGCACTCACAGGAGACGGACCATACTGTTCCAGAGGCAGCAATATCCCCTTGGAGACAAGTCTGCTGGCGGATGATGTATTGCATCGCGATGCAATTTGGGTTTTCCATCGCCATTAGGAGGCCCTGAACGTTACAATTAACTATCAGTTTTGCGACCGATTCGAAAATCAAGACTCACAGGAGACGGACCATAAGGTGCCCAGGGCAGCAATATCCGCTTGTAGACAAATCGGCTGGAGGACGATGTATTGAATCGCGATGCAATTTGAGTGTTCCATCGTCATTACGCGGCTGTGAACGTTACAATTAACCGTCATTTTTGCGTCGGATTCGAAAATCTAGATCACAGGAGAAGGACCATAAGGTTAGGTTAGGTTAGGTTAGGTTAGGTTAGGTCAGGTTAGGTTAGGTCAGGTTAGGTTAGGTCAGGTCAGGTTAGGTCAGGTCAGGTTAGGTCAGGTCAGGTTAGGTCAGGTCAGGTTAGGTCAGGTCAGGTTAGGTCAGGTCAGGTTAGGTCAGGTCAGGTTAGGTCAGGTCAGGTTAGGTCAGGTCAGGTTAGGTCAGGTCAGGTTAGGTCAGGTCAGGTTAGGTCAGGTCAGGTTAGGTCAGGTCAGGTTAGGTCAGGTCAGGTTAGGTCAGGTCAGGTTAGGTCAGGTCAGGTTAGGTCAGGTCAGGTTAGGTCAGGTCAGGTTAGGTCAGGTCAGGTTAGGTCAGGTCAGGTTAGGTCAGGTCAGGTTAGGTCAGGTCAGGTTAGGTCAGGTCAGGTTAGGTCAGGTCAGGTCAGGTCAGGTCAGGTCAGGTCAGGTCAGGTCAGGTCAGGTTAGGTCAGGTCAGGTTAGGTCAGGTCAGGTTAGGTTAGGTTAGGTTAGGTTAGGTTAGGTTAGGTTAGGTTAGGTTAGGTTAGGTTAGGTTAGGTTAGGTTAGGTTAGGTTAGGTTAGGTTAGGTTAGGTTAGGTTAGGTTAGGTTAGGTTAGGTTAGGTTAGGTTAGGTTAGGTTAGGTTAGGTTAGGTCAGGTCAGGTTAGGTTAGGTTAGGTTAGGTTAGGTTAGGTTAGGTTAGGTTAGGTTAGGTTAGGTTAGGTTAGGTTAGGTTAGGTTAGGTTAGGTTAGGTTAGGTTAGGTTAGGTTAGGTTAGGTTAGTGTTAGGTTAGTGTTAGGTTAGGTTAGTGTTAGGTTAGGTTAGGTTAGGTTAGGTTAGGTTAGGTTAGGTTAGGTTAGGTTAGGTTAGTGTTAGGTTAGGTTAGGTTAGGTTAGTGTTAGGTTAAGTTAGGTTAGGTTAGTGTTAGGTTAGGTTAGTGTTAGGTTAGGTTAGGTTAGGTTAGTGTTAGGTTAGGTTAGTGTTAGGTTAGGTTAGGTTAGGTTAGGTTAGGTTAGGTTAGGTTAGGTTAGGTTAGGTTAGGTTAGGTTAGGTTAGGTTAGGTTAGGTTAGGTTAGGTTAGTGTTAGGTTAGGTTAGTGTTAGGTTAGTGTTAGGTTAGGTTAGGTTAGGTTAGGTTAGGTTAGGTTAGGTTAGGTTAGGTTAGGTTAGGTTAGGTTAGGTTAGGTTAGGTTAGGTTAGGTTAGGTTAGGTTAGGTTAGGTTAGGTTAGGTTAGGTTAGGTTAGGTTAGGTTAGGTTAGGTTAGGTTAGGTTAGGTTAGGTTAGGTTAGGTTAGGTTAGGTTAGGTTAGGTTAGGTTAGGTTAGGTTAGGTTAGGTTAGGTTAGGTTAGGTTAGGTTAGGTTAGGTTAGGTTAGGTTAGGTTAGGTTAGGTTAGGTTAGGTTAGGTTAGGTTAGGTTAGGTTAGGTTAGGTTAGGTTAGGTTAGGTTAGGTTAGGTTAGGTTAGGTTAGGTTAGGTTAGGTTAGGTTAGGTTAGGTTAGGTTAGGTTAGGTTAGGTTAGGTTAGGTTAGGTTAGGTTAGGTTAGGTTAGGTTAGGTTAGGTTAGGTTAGGTTAGGTTAGGTTAGGTTAGGTTAGGTTAGGTTAGGTTAGGTTAGGTTAGGTTAGGTTAGGTTAGGTTAGGTTAGGTTAGGTTAGGTTAGGTTAGGTTAGGTTAGGTTAGGTAGGTTAGGTTAGGTTAGGTTAGGTTAGGTTAGGTTAGGTTAGGTTAGGTTAGGTTAGGTTAGGTTAGGTTAGGTTAGGTTAGGTTAGGTTAGGTTAGGTTAGGTTAGGTTAGGTTAGGTTAGGTTAGGTTAGGTTAGGTTAGGTTAGGTTAGGTTAGGTTAGGTTAGGTTAGGTTAGGTTAGGTTAGGTTAGGTTAGGTTAGGTTAGGTTAGGTTAGGTTAGGTTAGGTTAGGTTAGGTTAGGTTAGGTTAGGTTAGGTTAGGTTAGGTTAGGTTAGGTTAGGTTAGGTTAGGTTAGGTTAGGTTAGGTTAGGTTAGGTTAGGTTAGGTTAGGTTAGGTTAGGTTAGGTTAGGTTAGGTTAGGTTAGGTTAGGTTAGGTTAGGTTAGGTTAGGTTAGGTTAGGTTAGGTTAGGTTAGTTAGGTTAGGTTAGGTTAGGTTAGGTTAGGTTAGGTTAGGTTAGGTTAGGTTAGGTTAGGTTAGGTTAGGTTAGGTTAGGTTAGGTTAGGTTAGGTTAGGTTAGGTTAGGTTAGGTTAGGTTAGGTTAGGTTAGGTTAGGTTAGGTTAGGTTAGGTTAGGTTAGGTTAGGTTAGGTTAGGTTAGGTTAGGTTAGGTTAGGTTAGGTTAGGTTAGGTTAGGTTAGGTTAGGTTAGGTTAGGTTAGGTTAGGTTAGGTTAGGTTAGGTTAGGTTAGGTTAGGTTAGGTTAGGTTAGGTTAGGTTAGGTTAGGTTAGGTTAGGTTAGGTTAGGTTAGGTTAGGTTAGGTTAGGTTAGGTTAGGTTAGGTTAGGTTAGGTTAGGTTAGGTTAGGTTAGGTTAGGTTAGGTTAGGTTAGGTTAGGTTAGGTTAGGTTAGGTTAGGTTAGGTTAGGTTAGGTTAGGTTAGGTTAGGTTAGGTTAGGTTAGGTTAGGTTAGGTTAGGTTAGGTTAGGTTAGGTTAGGTTAGGTTAGGTTAGGTTAGGTTAGGTTAGGTTAGGTTAGGTTAGGTTAGGTTAGGTTAGGTTAGGTTAGGTTAGGTTAGGTTAGGTTAGGTTAGGTTAGGTTAGGTTAGGTTAGGTTAGGTTAGGTTAGGTTAGGTTAGGTTAGGTTAGGTTAGGTTAGGTTAGGTTAGGTTAGGTTAGGTTAGGTTAGGTTAGGTTAGGTTAGGTTAGGTTAGGTTAGGTTAGGTTAGGTTAGGTTAGGTTAGGTTAGGTTAGGTTAGGTTAGGTTAGGTTAGGTTAGGTTAGGTTAGGTTAGGTTAGGTTAGGTTAGGTTAGGTTAGGTTAGGTTAGGTTAGGTTAGGTTAGGTTAGGTTAGGTTAGGTTAGGTTAGGTTAGGTTAGGTTAGGTTAGGTTAGGTTAGGTTAGGTTAGGTTAGGTTAGGTTAGGTTAGGTTAGGTTAGGTTAGGTTAGGTTAGGTTAGGTTAGGTTAGGTTAGGTTAGGTTAGGTTAGGTTAGGTTAGGTTAGGTTAGGTTAGGTTAGGTTAGGTTAGGTTAGGTTAGGTTAGGTTAGGTTAGGTTAGGTTAGGTTAGGTTAGGT